>NC_052117.1:1637379-1677523 GCF_012273895.1 Zerene cesonia
GGTTCAGTAGTTTTTGTGTGAAAGAGCAACAAACACACACATCCTTACAAACTTTCGCATTTATAATATTAGTAGGATACGGTCTGCCCTGGCTTAACCTGTCTCCATAAGAATCTAATTCCTATATAAAAACTTAGCCGAAAAGCAACAGATTTGCTGCATAATTCTTATTTTCATGTAGATGTACATTTAAAGAATAATGTCCATTAAGATTGAATAAGAAATAATGTAATTGATTTTATACAACCATGATTATCTAATTATTCCCTCCATTGTACGTAAGTCTAGACTATTTAGATATTTGAGCAAGACGATTAGGATTACAATGTACAACACCCCATCAGTTTCAAATTACTCAATTACACCGATAAGTACAATATGAATTACAAAATGTACACATTAGGAAACTAATTCGTATACTAAACGAATTAATTTAAATAAAAGGTATTATACTTATGTGTTTATAGAGATTATACTATCATATTACTAAACTTTTCATTACGTATTTCTTAATAATTTTGGAAAATACGTAAGTGTTTCTATAAATTATAATGTAATTTTCATTCCTTATTTTGCATGCGGTGTTTACCTACAAAAAATTGTACATTTACCATTAAGTTTGATGTGATGTATACTTGTTTTGTTATCTGTGTAACAAATACTGGTAAACCTTAAAATAAATAACTAAATACGTAAAATTAATTCATTTTCTACAGAAACGGTTCTCCTTCTGAAAGAGATACCCCGCCAGATTCTAAAATGGGGCAAACTGAAAGCAATTTTCTATAACACACAAAAAGAATCACTCTTATCAGTTGATAACCGATTAAAAAAAATGCTCTACTCGAGAACCTTCACAGCTTATGTTTAGTCTCGGTAAAATATAATTGGACGCGTTGAAACAAACAATTTCTTCAGCTTTTTATTGTTAGCATTGATTTCATTATTATTCGTATTCTTAAAGCCACAGTTTGTTTAAGATTGCCTTTATCACAATAGCATAATATTTGAAGTTCGGAAATCGGAATTTAGGTTAAATATTTGAAAATCTACATGATAACTCATCTTTTGGTTTTTAAACGCCACGCGAAACCATTTATGGATCCATATGTAGAGTTTCCTTTTTAATGTTTTTGTATCGTATATACAAATTTTTTAATATCTGATTGCAAATGGTTATGCAGAGAATTCTGTTAATATATTCTATAGATTATGGTCAGATGACGGTCTTCGGGAAACCTCAAACCACATAAATAAGGCTAGCATACCTTAGCAAGCTATATGCATACCTTATTTTGGTATCTTATTTGTAAATTTTACAATCAATAAGTAATACTTATTTTTACAGTTTAAGTGAGTTCTTATATAATTTAATACGTTTAATTTTGTTTTATCCTCCCGTATAAGGAATGGATTAAGTAATTATATCCGACGTTCTAAAACAACAGAAATATCAATTCATAGCACTTTTTATTATTAAGAGAAGGTTAAAATAATTATAGTAATTAAAAATACGCTTCCTACGTTATATCGAAAAATAAAACACCAAGTTTTATTTCTGGTTTTCTTACTATACGGAAATGAAATAAAAAAGACTATTTGCACTTATTGTAATGTAATGTTTTATTATCAACGTAAATGCAAACAAAATGTGATAGGTGCATTATATGCGTTTTAGATAAATAAATATATTTTTATTACTACGTACCTAGTAGGAACTAGAGTTATTTCTTCTAAGCTAGTAAATTATTAGACTACTTCAACGATTGCCATAATTAGAAATAAGTTAGTATGTTATATGATTATTGCCAGTTAACTCTCATGTTTTTCCTTTTTTTAAACATGTATGACGTATGTCTTACATGGTAATCAAAGATGTGACCTTAAAAAGTTGTATGCACACTACGGTTTTAGAAAGTGTATGTTGTCTCTTTCACATCCATTAAACAAGAACTTGTCTCTTTCTATAAAATGCTTTCATTCTTAGCGCGTTTGTGTCTGTGCTCGTACGCATGTTTTCGCGCCATTTTGTGTGCAATTTATATTTTTATTTTGCGCTGTCAATGGATGTGCTTTACTTGTTCAATAACAAATAGCAACAACTACCTATAACAATTGTTTCAGTTTATTATGCTTTGAGAATATTACACTATGAAGAATAAAAAAGGAGATGTGAGTAATTTGAGTGAATTTTTAATTAATAAGAATAAATTTATGAGAACTAATAAACATGCTTATATATTTATATGGCGGGTTTTTACGGCGCTTATACATGTTATGATGACCCTTAACATATATTTTGAACCTTCCAGTTCCTATTTTTTTTTAAACATGCGAACGCTGCATTTGTTTTATTTTTTTTACATTTATTTAATGTAATAAACTCAATATTTTATCACAGATAATATTATAATACTATACTAGGAAATTTATTAACTTAGGGTACATACTATATTATTTAAATATAAAAATGAATCAACGACTTTGTATATTATTATGTATTTCTAAGTTTCCTATCGATATTATTTAATGTAGTAGATATGTAGCCGCTTGTCCCACCTTCGCCAGGGATGAATAAAATAGCCCTTGTTACTAGATAAAGCTGTAGCTTTTCAACAGATTTTTTTAATCGACCTTAGTAGTAGTACTAGAGTACCTTTACAAAATATGAATATAAATTAAAATCTTTCCTTTATTATAGGTTTTTGTACATGAATGACTGATTTCTTCTATTGTAATATCTATACTAATGATATAAAGTCAAAGAATTTGTTTGTATGTTTGTTTGTTGGATCGCGCGAATCTGAGGAACTATTAGACCGTTTACAAAATTCTTTTACTGTTCTGTATTATTACGTGATCTCTGAGTGCTATAGGCTATATAAGACATACGTACCACGAACGAAATCGGGGCAGACCGCTGGTAACAAATTTTTCTTTACTAGGTACATTCCTTTCTTCAAAACAGGACTCTTAAATAACAATGGCTAAATTTAACCATTCTGCCTTCAGTGGTTATAGAGATACTTTTTTCCATAATCACGTTAATTAATTAGGAATAATTTAAAGTTATATACTTTAATAACATATAAAACGGCTTAAGCGTGGTCGACAAACATATTTAATTGCATTATTACGCTATGCAAATTGCATAGTACAAATTTCAAGGCAAACTTGTAGATGAAGTCCAAAAGGTATGAAGTATCGAAATATATGTAGTTAGTTTAACTAGAAAAATACAGATGATGCTAGATTATGCTATTATAGGCCAAATCATATTATTCAACTACAAAAAAGTTTACGGACTTTTTTACAAGTCAACAACTCCAATCCATAATTGATCCAGTGTCTATAATTTTTATTATTTCATTAGCGGCTGTGTTAAAATTCATTCGTCGCACAGATTTTAGATTATGGGTTTTGGAACGAATGAAAAATAATCAAATTATTCGAATGCTCATAAATTATATACGTTTTATGGTTTTGTTGATAAAATTACGTTTAGATGTGACAGTCACAGTATTTTAATAAGTTGATTATGAAAAATCCTTCAAAAAAATTATCCATTGCAGTTTAGTTGAGCATTGCCGATTAAGACAGTTCATAGGAAACTAATATGGTTTCTTTTTTTAGGTTACCAAAGCAACAGATAAGGACCAAAATGAAAGAAATGTCAATAATAATATAGTGAAAGCAACCAAGCAAAGTATTGCTAATGACACGAACGTTCACATAATTTTCTTCGTCTGTATAATCGGTGTTACCCTGGGTATAACTTTAGAAATAATAAATGTACAAAATAGAAATGTTACCAAAGACGAGGTGTTTAGCAAGAACTACTGGGTATATTCGGCATACTACGACGCGGAAAATAAAAATGGTTTGCTCAAGCACGTGCATTTAGTTCTAGAAAGATTTGGCTACAAGAAAACTTCGAACGAAACTCCATGGGTGCTCCTATGGTCTCACGACTATCCTTTCAGAGTGCTGAACTCGATTATAAGTAAATTGAAACCACACCAAAAAGTAAACCACTTTCCCGGAACGGGTTTCATTACAATGAAAGTCGACCTGGCAACATCGAATTCCACATACATCCCGAAGGCGTTCAAACTGCCCAAAAACAAGGAACAATTTTTAAAATATGCCAGAGAGAATAGTAATGCAATGTTTTTGGAAAAGCACAATCAGCACCGAGGTGTGTACCTCAAAAACGTGAGCGAAATAGATTTGTCAAGTGGCGAAAGTTTTGTGCAGGAGTTCGTGCAAAAACCATTTTTGGTGGACGGACATAAGTTCGATATTGGAGTGTACGTTGCGCTGACTTCCGTTAATCCTCTGAGGGTTTACTGGTATAAAGGAGACGTTATTTTTAGGTAAATATACTGTTTAATAAACATTCAATTTTCCAAATGTTTAGTAGGTTTACCGGCATTAACAGATCAACCTATATGTTCAAGATTACCTGAAACGGAATCAGTTTTAATTTTTTTAAGGCGGTTTTTGAAGGGCATTTACCCTTCACTACACTATTACAAAGCTCGTATCATATAACAAAAGTAACACTTGAAAATTGACAATATAAAGAAAAATCATGATCCACAAAAAAAAAAAACATAAAAGAATTGTAATTCAGCTTAGATTATAGGAATAATCTAACCATTTTCTGCGTTCGATACGAACTATTTTCATCTCGAAATAACCTAGCTATATTTGTATTATGTTATTTCCATTTGTAAACGGTCTATAACATTTATGACCAATAAGGAAAGTATCTTAATAAAAGTAGCTATTTTCATCTTCAATGGTTATTATTCCATTTATGAATGACCCGAAGATTATATTATTATGTTGTCATTTTTTTCGTGTATAAATAATTATTTGTGGATATTTTTATGTATACTGAGACTACACTGGGATACGAATGTGAAATAGAGACATGTTTTCAAAAAATATAGATTCTAAATGCCTAAACTAAAATGGTATATTGTTCAATCTGTATTTTAAAAATATCGTATTATATTTCGATAACATAAGTATGTACCTATCTTATCAAAAATTTAAATATAGATTTTTGTAATCCGTATTTTATTATTAACATTTTGCTTGTGTGAATGACTCCCACAAACATAAAAACGTACTTGATCACAACAAAATAAGCAAAAAGGATCCATATATGCCTGAATCGTCACAATTTTTTTTTATTTCAGATACTGCCCCGCGAAATACTACCCGCTGGATGCAAAGAAATTGGACAAGTACGTGATCGGTGATGATTATCTGCCAACCTGGGAAGTACCATCCTTGGCGCACCCGTACACTGCTTTAGGATTCAGCATGAAGGATGCGTTTGATCACTATGCACAATCCAAGGTAGGGGTTTGGAAGGTTTTGGTTGAACCTACTACAAAAAAGGAGGATGTTGCTTCGACTTATTTTTTTTGGTTTTGTAACTTCAGAAATTTGGACTATGCGAACCCATTTTATTACTTAAAAGAAACTAGAACGTAACGTATAATTAAACTTGCTCTACTAATTTACGAATTTGTCTTACGTATATAAGTATACCTACTAGCTGTTGCACGCAGCTTCGTCTGCGTGGAATATTTACTTTCCACTGTCCAAATAATTCACCTTTGTACGTCTAGCCATTTGTGATTTCGTGATAAGTGAGTGAGAGACCTTTCGCTATTATATATATAGATGAAGAAGTATTTTAAGGCGTGTGAATTATCCTTAACTACTGTTGATAATAGCAGATTATATTCATTCGATTATGTATGTTTTAGGGCAAGAATACGACACACATGTGGGACGAAATACAAAAAGCTATTAGGGAAGTTTTTATCAACAATGAACATCATATTATAGAGGCGGTAAGTTTCATGTAAATCGTGCTATTTCTATAACTATTATCTGAATAAAGTTTTTTAATATGTATATCGAAATGCATGGCATAGGATATTATATCCACTGGTTATTTAGCATTTAACCTTTTAAAAGAAACTAGACATATAACCTTAAAAAGGTATGAAATAATAGTTGCTTAAGAAATTGAAGCATATTTGGAAATTATTTTGAATTACCTGTTTACTTTGCCGTTGTCTTCTTCCAGCTGAAAAAATACAGATCAGGCGATAATTTCTTTGAAATGATGCGTTTCGATCTCATAGTCGACGAGGACTTGAAAGTTTATTTAATCGAAGCGAACATGTCACCAAATTTAAGTTCAGCTCATTACCCGCCAAATCAGTTGCTTTACGAACAAGTTTTGTATAATCTATTCTCTTTGACGGGAGTCGCCAATCATATGGGCAATCTGAGGTATTGTCTATGGTCATTTTTTAAATTTTATACAAATTAAGATCGCATGCTTACAACTTACAATTCACAAATAACAATAGAACATACAGTTATGGACACATCTATTCCAATTCCATTCTTACATCCATCGTAACGACTCTCACTTGCATTTGACTATAATCTACCTACAAATAAATATTCGGTAAATTTACATTTTAGTACGAAGAGAATGATATAGCAGGTGAGCAGCCAGTAGTAATAAAAAACTTTATTCTTGTTACATTCATTTTCTCTGTTTAGTTAAATTACTAACATTATCTTCGCCTCAAATCAAATATATCAGAAACTTATTTACGTAGGTAGATCATTACTAGCTTGCTTTATATGTCGTTATATTAACACCATGTATGTAAAAGGTTTACCTGCAATTGGGGTATCATAATGATTTTAAGATGTTTGTTTTATCTAAATAGACTGGTCCTACGCTACTTATCTGTGTCGAAAAATCGATATTAAATTATACAGCATAATCTAATTATAATAACCTTTTAGGCAAAATAACACAACAACAGAAAAATATGTAAATTTGTAGAAATCCTTAAAACATAATACAACCGCTTGAGATCGTAAATCTAGATTTTTATTATTAATATCATATCCGTTGCGTCGGCAACAATACAATGGTGACGACGGCTTGAGATCGGTGTTTTAGCTTTATAAGGGTATATACGCTTATTTTTGTGAAGTTTAAAATCTTGAGTTAGTTTATATATCTCAAATCTCAATTCCGGGAGTGAGAAATCCAACAAACCTCAAACCATAAATTCTTTTCTATGGTTTTTGTTTTGTTGGCTTATTGTATAATTTTTTCAGTGACCAAATCGCTGTACAGAACATGATATCAGCTCAGAAAAACATCGCAGTGTATAGCAAAGAATGTAGTACAACTTGTAAAGATAATTGTGATGCGACAGCTGCATGCGCACTGTGTAAACCATGCCTAAACAACAAATTGAAAACTGCATTGTTGACAGCTCATAAAGAACACATACATAAGGGTGATTTTAGAAGACTGTTTCCTCCAGCAATGGTAAACTCTTTTACTATGTTTGAAAGATAAAAACGTTAAAAAAAAAACAAATCACAAATAAAAAAAATATTAATTATAAATACAGATATTTCATTCATGTTCGCATTCTTGCAATTGTCATATTGCAAAATATCGATTTTAGCTCTGATTTTGAAAACGTTAAAATAAACATAAAATTATAAATCATAAACTAAATATATCGTTATTCATTTGACCTCAAGATAATTACTAAATGATAATAGAAATATTTCATCACCTTTTTCTGACTTCTCATGTACCTAATGTACAGTTAGCCGCAATATTCACATAGCGTAGCTAACTAAGTTTTATCATCAGTAGACGCGGACCAGACAAGTGACAACCTAATATCTAATTCGTTGACTTTATGACTGACTTATTAAGATATTCTTTTACAATTTAATTTTCGTCACATACTGGGTATAATGATTATTTATAGCTCATTATATTTCCCTTTCAGCAACAAAACGACAAAAACATCGTAGAGAAAATAAAAGATCTGAACGAAATGAACAAACTTCAATACATATGGTATCAAGGAAAATGTAATATTGATGAAACATGGTGTGTCTAAAATAAACCCATATTGATATTCAACTTTATTTATTGCTATCCAAAAATAAACCTTTACACAAACAGTATTTTTATTGCCTAAAATATCACTGCACCATAGTTTGTAACAATCCCAAAATGTAACTACCCAAATCTTCATCTTGATTTGTCCATGACACATAAATATTTTTTGTGTTATCATCATCGCCTTCAACTTTAATGAGAACAGATTCTACTGATATGTTGCCATCTGATATGGTAATGGACCAGCCCTGTAGCTTATCTGATAATAGTGCCTTTAACTTTTCGGCAGTTTTCACAGCTGGTCCAGGGTCGTCAAAACGGACTGTGCTTGTGAAGCGGATAACATGCCTTGTAATACCGATTTCCTCACACACCTCATCAATATCTAAAAACGATAGCCTATTGTCTTTGACACATAGGATCCCGTGAACAACGCGCCGGCGTTTCGGATCCGGCGGTTGCGCGTTGTACCTCACAGCTTCTGCTTTTAATAACCTAAGAGAAACATCAATAGGAATTTTTGTAGGGGTGTTTATAATAGCTGTTTCACCATTTGCTGGCATGTAACAATTGATGCTAAACTCCTTTTCAATCTTGTCTTTCAAGAACTCCATCTTGTGAGCTTCTCCGTGAACCAGTAATACATTTTTGGGTTCACAATATTGTATCAATTGCATTATACCTTTAGCATCAGCATGCGCGGAGAATGACATGTATTCTACAGCCATTTTTACTTCAACCACTTGACGATTTTCAAATTCTATTTTCTTTGCTCCATTCAAGATTTTATGACCTACAGTGCCTTGTATGCAGAAACCAGGCATGATCAACATATTTTGTTCATAGGGTGCCCATTTCTTGAAAATATTGAGAGACAAGCCAGCATGCAACATACCTGGTGTAGCAAATACAACCATTGCTCCAGGATTGTCTATGTATGATTTATCAAAAGGCTTGATATGTTTGAAATCAAACATGTTTCTCTGTACAAAAGTTTTACGAATCTTCTGATTAGTCCATGTTATGAACATTTTGTAATAATTATTAGCTTTTTCTGTCAAACCGAGTGCAAAGTATACAGGATATTTTAAATTCATCCGTTCCCAGTATGTTTCCAACAATATACATAATTCTTGAGCTCTACCTAAAGCAAATACAGGGATCAACACTTTGCCACCCTTTTCAACACATTCGTGTACCTTTTTGAGAAAATCTCTTTCACGGCAGCGTTTTGAATCTCGTATGGTAGTAGCATATGTTGACTCTGATATGAGTAAATCAGGGCGGCATTTATCTATCCATGCCGCACCTAAATGTCGGTCAGGGGTCATATTATAATCTCCAGTGTAAACAACAGACTGTGACCCTACCCTTATCCAAAACATGGCAGCTCCAAGCACATGCCCAGCATAGTATGCCTTAATTTCTAACTCACTATCGACCATCACAGACTGATGTAGTGTCACCGCTGTAACCTTCTTTATACAATCTTTGATCATTTGCGATGTGAAGAAGTTAGACTCACCTTTCCTCTCAACTGCCACTTTCCTCATGTCTTCAAGTAGGATTGGGGCTATAGCTTTCGTTGGATGTGTCATATAGATAGGTCCTGTGTAGCCAACCATTTCAGACATGTACGGTAGAGCACCGCAGTGGTCCAGGTGGAAGTGTGAAATGATGACGCAGTCTATCTGACTTGTTATAGGGCCTTCAGGTACGATGTAGGAAAAATCAGGAAATCGGCGTTCATCGTTATATCCCATATGCATCCCACAATCCAACATAATGTTCTTTCCTCCCATTGACAGTAAAATGCAACTCCTCCCGACATCCTGGCCAGCTCCCAGTGGAGTAATTTTAATCTCAGGCATTTTGGTTACAAGTACAACTTATAAATTTTTTTATTAAATTCTTGAATATATTATTCACTCGACAATTATTTCAAGGATAGTCAATAGTTTCTTCCCAAATAATCTATACTTTAAAGCATGTATTTTTATTTGAACTCTCAACCCATCCAAATCAACAAACGTGATTTACAACTTAAAATGACAAACTATGTCATTTATCAATGTCAAATCAAAGCAATAACCTAGGCACAGATATAACACTATATAGGTACTACCTAGGTAAGTTACTTGGTCATAGACAAAATTTTATTCAAATTAACAAACAAATAAAAATACTTTATTGTACACCCATAGACGAAAAGTAAAGGTAAAATAAATATAGATGCACACAAAAGAGCACAAAAGCCAGCCTTATAGCTAGGACAATGATATCTTCCAGACAATCTAGTACACATTCTTAATAACCGACGATAGTAAATAATCATATAAAACAATAGATGTTTTTACTCTTCTGTTGGTTGTAGTCAGGGTCAAAAGCCGGATCAATAAATAACAATTACAAACTACGAAATTTTGACCATGTTTGATTGCAATTATTGTGCGCATTCTTTGTAGTTTTAACATATAATATGGTATGGTGGTTATTATGTAAAGATAATTTAAATAGAATTTCGATAATAATTTTTTTACTAGCTGCACGCCCCAGCTCCGCCCGGGTTGTCATTTATAGTAATTAAAATTATTTAAATTATCCTATCTTTTAAATTGGATCAAACTGCATATGGTGTGCAGATTTCATTAAAATCGATTGAGTAGTTGAAGAGTCCATCGCGGACAAACAATGTGACACGTAAATTATATATAATATTGAGATAATCAACGTCCTTAATAATTATTTTTATAAACACAAAGTGACATACAGGTAGGTAGGAAGGCAAAATATGCTTTAAGTGTAGATTTGGATTCAACTATTGATAATGTAAAACTACTTATAAATATCTTTTATCGGTGGAATTCGATCAATCATATATTTATTATAGTATTGAAAAGTATTTCAATAACTTATATTATTTAAAATTGCAGAAAAGAAAAATAATTCAGAAATTTGAATTTAAATAAAGTGTTATATTTGGAAAAAGTAATTGAAAATACCTGTTTCATATTTTACATCTAAAATACTTTACACAAAACTATTATGTACATCTTTATATTACATAGATAATTCTAGATGTCATATCTATTCAATTCAATTCTATTTTATGAATGGCAGTGCTGTGTTGCCACAATTTTGCCAATGTCACGTTGTGGATAGTTTTACATCTGAGATTTATAAGAGGCTCAAAAGTATCCGTCAAGCGCAGATAACTTGTCATATCTATGCTAAATTACATGCTTGACGTGACATCGGCAATCGTGAAATGACAATTCACAGCTGTTGTAGCTCATGACAACCGACTGTCATTTTCAGAAATCTGAATTTCTAAGAATTTCTTATTTACGAGGTAATGCTAAATGGCCTATGCGGTGTTTTGATTATCGAAAATTACCCAGAACGAATTTTTTTCCTGATCGGCATCGTTACGATTGTTTGATAATTGATAATGTGTGTTTCAGTTAATGTTATCTCTAGATGTTGATCGAATTTTGAAATGGTTTATTATTGTTACGTTTGATAAACTTATCAGTATTAGGCGTCGCCTATTGTAACTTTATTCTTTTACGTGGCTGCTCGCCGGTTGTAGACGTGTATTTCTGGTCGATTAGTTAAATAAAACATTTAAACTTTAAAATGTCTGGAGAGTCTTCAAATGCCGATGTAAACGAAAAAGTAGCATTTATAACCGGTATCACTGGGCAGGTATTTATACTTTTGTTTAATTATTTTGAATTGGAATGTTATATTAGTTCTTCAAATTTTATGAAATAATAAAAATAATATGCATTACCCAGTCATTATTGTGCTCAAGTTTTATGTTAAGATAAGAAAAATAGGAAAATAAACATGGAATCAGTTGAGTAGTAAAGGGATTTCATATTCAATTGTTCAAATGAAAAGTTGTATGAAAAATAACAAAATCCACATAATAATTTATTTCAAATTAATTGTTTTATTTAGAAGGTAAATTTAACAAGACTTTTTTTAGTAAAACTGAATATTCATATATTATTTAGCTATAGGATAAAATTACATATTTGGTTATACATTTCAGGATGGATCTTACTTAGCCGAGTTTTTGATAGAAAAAGGCTATGAAGTACATGGCTTGCTTCGACGGTCATCATCATTCAACACAGGCCGCATTCAGCATTTATATGAGAAGCCAGCATGCCATGCCGGTGGTCGGATGCACTTACACTATGGAGATTTGACTGATACTACATGTTTAATTAGCATCATATCGAGGGTATGAAATATTTCTGTTACATTAACATTTTATCTATACTTCCTGCCTGCGGCTGTACCCGGTCACTGTGATAAAATATAGCCTATACATTATTTAGACTCCAAACTGTTTTAAGATACAAATGTGAAAGAAATTTACACACTGTTGCATTTATACTAGCTGCGCCCTGCGGTTTCAACCGCGTAAGTCCGTATCCCGTAGGAATATAGGGATAAAAAGTTGCCTATATGTTATTCCAGCTGTCCAGCTGTCTGCATACCAAATTTCGTGTGAAAGAGCAAAAAATGCACACACATCTTTACAAACTTTCGCATTTATAATATTAGTAGGATAGTTAGGATAGTCAAGTATCAACTGCTTCTTAAGTACATTGATTAACAGGTCTACATACAACTGTGGGGATTTGAATCCCAGTGGGGCTTACAGTAAGTTTCGGATTGGTGGGAGACACAGATGGCTAATTATGTACTTATCTATAAAGGAAATAGATTAGTGAAACAGATGTGTGCCCATACCCCATATTGTGATATGTGCACACATCTATAGACTTCATTGACTTTAGACAAATCCTAATTTCTTTATCACATACTAAGTATTAGAAGCTTCACCTGTATTTGTATGTAACTGACTCAATTTTGACTCACTTTAAATGGATACTATGATCTCAATTAGGATTGCTAGGATTAAAAAAAAATTTACATATCAAGTGAGACAATTCAGTGTTATAATTAAAGCATTATTTGGTATTCAAACCATACCACCATTGGTAGTCAAGCACGCTCCGGCACGATTTGGGCCAGTTCGCATTGTAGAAGCCACACCCCCACACAATACCGGCGTGCTTATCTCAGGAACTGTTGGTCCAATTTGAAAAATTATTTCAATCTTAGATAGCCCATATATTGAGGAAGGCTATATATGTACCAAGGGCGAAGCCGGGGCGGACGGGCAGGCGGAAGTAGAGGTTAAGTTACTTTGATGTAAATACGATATACTTAATTAGCATTATATCAAGGGTATGTCAATTACACGGTGAAGCCCCAATATATGCATTGAACAAATTTGCTATGAAATTTATTTAGTTTCATTTATATAATGCTTCTATTCGGTTGCTCTGTCTTGCCTGTTACTGAATTTATTCAATACAAATATACAAAAATCTATCAGATTAATATTCTTTTGGGCAGTTTTTCAGAAAAATTTATAGGCCAATATTAAGTCCAACTTATACATACATTACACATACAGGTGCATATTTCTCTCCATAAGAACCATATTTTTGCCTTAAAATGTAAAATATAATAATATTTCATTTCGTCGAGTTTAACGCTTACCATTTGACAATTCATTTATAAATAGATGATATTTGGTTAGAATAAACAAGTATACGAACAAAAAAAAAACAGAAAAACAAATAAATAATTCACTTTTAAAGCAATCCTCTTATATGAATAATCCAACCTCTAGACTCTAGAGCTACGGAACATGAGATCAAATAATATTTATTACTACTATTGCTTACTTTTTTCTAACTTATCTTAATTATTTCGTAAAAAAATAGTATTTAACGAAAATGCTGGGAACTTTCCTATCCTACCATCTTTTCCTCCTGTGCTCCGAATTATGCGTTAACGTTAACAAATTTCCGGCCGCTAAACTATTCATGATTTAAATGAAACGTCTGACAAATTTTCTAAATTCCAATTGAATCAAATGAACAACCTTGAATATGTCTCCTTATCGTTACGCTAACCACAATGCTCGAAATTACCATTTTAAACCAAATGATTAGTATTTTTTAACGAGGCACTAAATAATTATCGAAAGTTTTTTAATGGCTGCGCCTGTATCATTACAACTTTCGGCCAGACTTCTTTATCATTGTTGCAACACACATAGAGTTTTAGGTTTTAAAAATAAATAGATCCACCCTGGATTTACCAGTATCCTATTATAGAACTCAGAGATCATGTTCTTGAGATGTGTGCGTTCGAAGGAACAATCATATAAACCTTTCGGCTTTATATTATTAGAAAAGATTACATAAATTTACATTATACATATAATTATATTTTTTTCTGTTTAGTTTTAGAATTTTTTGTCTAGTCCATCTTACGCACTAGATAGTAATTTGTGTATCCATAGAATAGATTTATACATACAACAATATTCGTTGTACTTTATTAGTGCTGTTGTTATATTAGTGTATAAGTTGTTTGGAAACCAATAAAATACATAAAATAAAAATTTAAAGCTTTTAAATAATGATGTTCTCTATTTTGTCTATTAGTTATCAAAACAATTTTTTATCAGACGTATCATCAACATAGATATAAATCTACAGTGTTAAGTAGGACATACATTGGAAAAACATCAATTTTAATCGAGTTAATAGTATTTACAAGTAAAACACATTTAATGAGTAAATGTTATTTGTTCATTTAGATATAATGATAATCTTGTAATAAAAAAAACACTTTTATTATTTAAGTACTTTTATTATTAATTTTCGTTTTTTGACTCGCTGTCTTCAGGTAAATCCTACTAGTCCTACTATCCTATTAATATTATAAATGCGAAAGTTTGTAAGGATGTGTGTGTGTTTGTTGCTCTTTCACGCAAAAACTGCTGAACCGATTGCAGTGAAATTTGGTACGTAGACAGCTGGACAACTGGAATAACATATAGGCAATTTTAATTCCCGATATTTTTACGGGATACGGACTTACGCGCGTGAAACCGCGGGGCGCAGCTAGTTTTAGATATAAGTGAAATACATCAGGCCCTTTCGCGCCAAAACACGGCCTTAGAATACATACCCAGAGTATTTTTACGCAATTTCATGCATACATGTTCACTAAATTAATACACTAAAAATTAATAAATACATTTATTATGATTTTATAGTTTTTTTTCCTTATGAGTCGTTTTAAGTATAAATCGATGCATCCTACTATCCATATTTTAAATAAACATAATTTTCGAAATCACAGTACGCAGTTATTTAAGCCGACTTCAGAAAAGGAGGAGGTTCATAATTCGACTGCTTTTTTTTTTGCTTTTATGAAACTTTCGATTGGGTGAATAGATTTTAATGATTCTTTTGTTTATATTTGATAGCTTCTGACTCCCGTCTGGTCCCTTTTTGGTGTAGTTCTGACAATTTTGAAGTGATTTAGTTGTATAAAAAAAATTATAATCAATTTCAGGTGAAACCCAAGGAGATATATAACCTCGGTGCACAATCGCACGTGAAAGTTTCATTCGAAATAAGCGAGTATACAGCTCAGGTTGATGGTCTTGGTACCCTGCGGCTTCTAGAGGCTGTGCGGGTGGCTGGGCTGGAGAAAAAGACAAAAATATACCAAGCGTCCACTTCGGAGCTGTATGGGAAAGTTGTGGAAGTGCCGCAAAATGAAAAGACTCCTTTTTATCCTAGATCGCCGTATGGTAAGTAGCTAACGGACAGTAGAAGTCTACTAATCAACTGTATTTTATAATTTCCGTTATTAGGAGTAATATTTTGTTTGTCACTTGACACTCCGTAAGATTGTTCCCATTAAGTTTATTTTAGAATCTGAAATGGAACCGACCCCCCCCCCTCCTCTTAGGGACGTTGGTGACTAAGATATTTCTAGAAAAGAATTATATATGTCTAAAATTTTCTTTATTCTTTCATGCTCTTACTGACAGGTACACGAGAACACTCTTAAATCTACTAAAATAAAAAATAAAAAACTTTATACCACATTATACAAAATAATTATCTCACTCCAGCATGCGCAAAGTTATACGGCTATTGGATATTGGTGAACTACCGAGAGGCATACGGAATGTTCGCCTGCAATGGTCTTCTGTTCAACCACGAGAGCCCGAGGCGGGGCGAGAACTTCGTCACCAGGAAGATAACGAGGGGCGTGGCCAAGATACAGCTGGGTCTACTGGATTGCTTGGAACTGGGCAATCTGGACAGTAAACGGGACTGGGGACACGCTAAGGACTATGTTAAGGTGCGGTTTGAGTAAAGACATTGCTAGAGTAGCAGTGATTCAGATTAGATACTGATAATAATAATAATTATTTTTTCAATGGTAGTGAATGAAATATAACGTTTGTTTTTCAATATATACAATATAGATGGATATATTTGTAAATAGTACTCACTGTATTGGTTGTATCTTCCAAGCATCTAAATTAAATAAAGGCATACTTATGAGCCACTTTGTGATCTAAGACGTCACTATGGTACAACTATAAACATATAATTTTTTTCTATATAAAATACTTTTCCTCTAGGCAATGTGGCTGATGCTGCAACAAGACGAGCCCGAGGACTTCGTGGTGGCAATGGGAGAAGCCCACAGTGTCCGCGAGTTCGTCGAGAAGGCGTTCGGCTATGTTGGGAGGAAGGTGGAGTGGAGGGGGAGTGGAGTGGACGAGACCGGACATGACGCCAGCACTGGGCAGGTGCTCGTGCGGGTGAACCCTAAGTACTTCCGGCCAACAGAAGTGGTAAGTGAGCGTAAATATACCTAGTTACTGAGAGTTATAATAATTCGCATGTAGGTGCTTGAAAATTATTGATGTGTAGCAAAGACGGAAACAAATTTTTTGAAAAATATTACTTCATAGAACTGTAGAAGTTTACTTATTGCACATTGAAGCATGATGTGTTAACAAAAATCCAGCTCGAAGGATCAAAAGCTTAAAAGTTCCATGTTTGTTTATGGAACATGAATTAATCTGTAATATAATTACTACAAACTATGTGTCTCTTTGACTTTTTTTTTTATGTCACAGTCGGCAATGGAGTCGGCAACGCCTGATGGTAAGCGCCACCACCGCCCATGAACATTTGTAGAGGCATAAGATCCATTGCAGACCTTACGTCTCTACAAATGGATTGCCGACTTTAAATTGGGAAGAGAATAAGAAAGGATTTTTTGAGAAGAATAAAGGACGGGTCTAGGAAGGGTCAGGAAAAGGATATGGGCCTCCGGCTCCCCCACTCACCGAACGAAACACAGCAGAATGCTATTTCACGCCGGCCTTCTGTGGGGGTGTGGCACTTCCCCGGTGCGAGCTGGCCCAATTCAAATTTACTATCATAAATATTTGCTAAAACAAATAACAATAAAATTCTAAATTATTTCAGGATTTACTATTAGGTGATGCGACCAAAGCGAAACAGAAACTCGGCTGGTCTCCGCGAATAACGTTTGATGAACTTGTAGTAGACATGATGGAAGCCGACCTTGCACTTATGAAGAAAAACCCCCAAGCATAATGCATATGCACCTTTATGCTAGACATGTGTAGATAAATTATAATATACTGAATTGTATACTTTTTAAATGGACACATCACAAAGTGCGAATGATAAATTTTTATTTGCTGTATATGGCGATTAGACGTATTTTTGAATGTTTACAAATTAAGTTTGCCATTTCCTAAATTATGTTTAGTTCATTTTGAATTTACCAAATTCTTGTATACAATATTTTGTGGTTATCTGTGGTTGAAATAACAACACTGCTAGATGCTGAGTGACAATACCTCGCTTTTTAAAAAATAATAAGATATAACAAAGGCCAGTACCGATTAAGGTAAAGGTTTACTTATTTATATTTAAGGATCCAACAGGATTCCAGGGACGTCTTAAATTAGAACTAATTCCAGTGTGGGAAAGAGATGATGTTAGACCACCTACATAATCTTTTTCCGACACTGAAGTTAGTAATACTGCTTTAATATGTCCCGTCACGGTAATTCCACAGGACATATTTCAATAATAATACGATAGTATAAATAAACAAATGAAATAAATAAATGAAGCTTTTTTTATATTTTGTAACATAAAAGTTAAAGTCAAATCACTCAAAAGCTCGCGTAACGCGCGTGAGTGAATTCGACGTGACTATAACTCATTTCATCTCACTTACTCGTTAGCAATGAATGTCATGCTATCTCGCTTGCACTTATTACATCTGTATTGCAAGCGATTCCTACAAAAAAATCTATTATCTGGAAATATCATTGCCTTGCAATAACCTCTTAGGTATTGTTATTATTAAGAAATTATTTTATTCTAAGTTTGATTTTGTATTAATCGGTTAAGAGTTATTTTATGTTTGTATAATAATAATTTGTTTCAGAAATCTTTTCTATACATGCTGTTATTTTATTACAAAAATTTTATGTGTTTTTAATATTTTAATCCTTTACATCCTTGATTATTTATTGCGTTAAACTCATTAAAATTGCTACTACTTAAATAGTGAACATTCTATTTTGTGGAAAAAATAACAACTTGATGGCATTGAGTAACAAATTATATATAGTAAGTTTGCACAAATAACTTAATATACTATTAAGCTTTCACTAATTGATACTACAAATATTTGTATATATCTATGAATTTGATTGCAGTTAAACGATTTTTACCAAGTTTCATATAAACATTCCAATTGCATTATTGTAAAAGGGTAAGGTATTGCATTGTTAAATATAATGTATTTTATATTTATCATAAAATAAACAATATTTTTATACAAAAACGACTGCTGATGTAATGTTTGTAAGCCATAACTATTTGTATTGTTAATTTGTTAGGTTATTTTATAGGAAATAAAAAGTATTGTGATCGTATTTTGTGTTTGTTTTAAAGCCTGAGAAATAGTTTTATTTCAGCTCAGTTACATTACATTTTCGTTGTGTTTGTTTCAAATTGCTTTATTATTTTTTTTTTATTGTTTTTATTTAATTTCGAGCAACTCAGACTCATTTTGTTAGTAACAATTAATTTATGCATTTACACGTGCCATTTCAATGAAAATTAGCTAAATAAGGTAATATTTTTTTATTTTACCTGCATATAGCAGCATCAGCATCGCCTGCATGTATCGTCAGTGTAGCGATGGAGCTGGTGGGTCGCCTGATGATAAGCTCTACCACCGCCCATGAATATTTGGAGAGGCATAAAGTCGACCTTTACCTTTACTTTCAACCTAGCTACCTTAAAGTTATGCTAATAAGATGGAATTTAAATTGTATTAGTTATCTCCTTTCTTTCTTATCACAGTTTTGAATTCGTTAGTGTAACATTGTGTGTTTAGTTGCTGGATATTAATGACCAAAGAACAGACAACTTGGAAGCGGGGCAACAAAACAAAAAAATCAAGATGCATACACCACTACATCCTATCCTAACCTACTAATATAAATGCGAAAGTTTGTGAGGACGGATGTATGTGCGTTTGTTACTCTTTCACACAAAAACTACTGAACCGATTGCATTGCAATTTGGTACGTAAACAGGTGGACAACTGGAATAACATATAGGGAACTTTTTTTATCCCGATATTCCTACGAGATACAGACTTACGCGGGTGAAACCGCAGGGCTCAGGTAGTTGTTATAAACATGATGTTAAAGGATAATGAAGGAAATGAAAGCAATTTATTTAAAAACTTATTTATTAATTATAATTATAACAATTAAAAACATTAAAACTAGGCAAAATTAGAATTGAAATGATTATACAATAAGTAAAATTAATAGGTATTCATTATAATGTTATTGACTGAAGTTGTTATAATATTAATGAATTTTTGGGATAAAATTACAAAAAATTACTTTTTTGGATTAGTACATACTTTGCGATGTTATTATGAAATATGAGGGTGGATGGGGCAATATGTGTTCAACAAAAAAAAATAGGTCACGACGTATGGTTACGTTGCCCAATAGTTGTTTTTTGCAACAATAATGAACCATAGACAGCATTAAAGACTGACATTTATATAAAAGTGATATTCGCACCCTTTAAGGGAGTCATTTAAGAAGTAATCACTGAAAGTTTCAATTTTCCGTTCCTCATAATCCCTATTTTGAAATCATTATTATATGATGATTCATCATTTTGTGTGTGTTGATTTCGAATTATAAATCTTAAAAGTTAATTGTCATAACATTAACATTAATATAGCACTGGAAACTGAAATCTTGGATTCCATACGAATTTGGTGAAAATTATACATATATAAATATCTACTGTCTAAAAAATATAGTTCTTGAATGAAAATTACAATATACTTATTAAATATTACATTTTGTACTTTACGGATTTCTTATTTAATCATTCATAATAATTATATTGTTCTGAGTACAGCCAATACTTAATTCTTATAGTAAAAATATGTGATGCTAAATTTATTGGCCTAACCTTAATACAAATAAACATAGACATTTTGAAGATTCATTTATACATTTTGGAAGTGAATTTTACAAATTAAATACATCTGCTTTTTTAATATTACCCCATTACACAATGCAAAAAAATACAATGGTAACATTTGTATATTGTTCATGGATTAAGAAACTTTTTCAAGGGTTAAGAAAATTCATAGTATAAAAATTAACGTTCCACAAATTTATTATTCACTTTAAGTTAAAGGCACTAGAAATATTCTGTCTATTTGTGAGGCAGGTGATCACAGCCCCACCGAGTTCGGGAAAACTACACGATTATCCATTGAATGAATGTTTTTAATCAGATATTACCATGTGCAATTTTTTCCTTATTATTTTCACTATACGTAATTAAATGGGCAGAATTTTTGATAACCTTTAACTATCATATTAACACATAGTTAGGTTAGATATTTTTATCAAAGGAATAATGTAAACAATTTCTCAAAAACAATTCCAAAAGGCAGCAAAAATCAGAAGCAACACATTAACATCAAAACAACACTTGGGACATAATGCAAATACCAAAATATATAAGAAATTTTACCAGCCAATTTACGAACCAATTTTAGGAAGCCAATCTATATTTATCGATTTCCAATTTCTGTTGCATAACTCCACATAAAATGAATTCCGTGGAAACAACATTGGCGCCTCGTTTGAGTAGTCCCGGCCATAAAGCTTGATCCTTCCGGCTTGTCACTACAACCCAGTTGGGTCCACCTTCCTTCCATTGACCTCCGGAACATTGAACTATCACTGGAATGTTAATAGTAAAATCTTCTTTTATATCTACATTTATAATTGTATATGAAAGAGCGAAAACCTCGTAACACAAGCAGTTTTTTTTGCTAACTAGGAGTGTTCCAATCACAATATAGCTAAAGACAATTTGTTAAAGAAAGAAAGAAATAATTTGAATTAGAAATAGATCAGTATTCATTTAATCATCAATACTAAAAAGTGCATGATATTATTATCTTGCTAGGTTACAGTAAAGATAACGGTTTTGAACTGCTTATACCTACTAATATATTGTTACCTAAATGGATTGACCTCTAAGGTTAAGTATATATTTAAATAGACATATTTGAATGATATTAATGAGTTTTCACCATTGGCTAATAACGTCCCAGGTAGGATATTAAACACTATTTGACTAAAATTTTCAGTAGAAAATAATAATTTCAAGATATATCAGAAAGTAAAAATTTACTACTATTAAACTATAGGATATTGGTATAATTCAAACTTGATAGATATTATAATTCAATCAAAGGAAATTTGGAAAATAATCCTCAATTTAAAAAATAAAGACCTACATAGTACTTACACTTCATTTCGGACTCAGTGGGCAAAGCACTCGGCGTAGAGGTAACGTTGTAGCCCTTCAAAAATTTCCTTTTACTCGTAAGGGATTGCTGGAGGTTGAAGTTAAATCTTTCTTCTGTTGCCTCGTCACGTAGCAGGTATAACCAGGGGTCTGGAAACAAAACGTGCATCTCATCATCAGCCCATATATTGTTACAGTAAGGCCACAGACCTCCTACGGCCCATGGATCTGGCGATATTGTTCCAGTAACACAGGCCTCCTAGAAGGGTTTTAGCCATAATACACCACGCTGGCCAAATGCAAGTTTACAGATGTCGCATGTCGTCGAACTTTTGATTCTTGGACACAACATTCGTGCTTATATAATGATGAATGATTTGTAAACTGCTTACTTCATATATAAGAGACAGTTAAATATTTTTTTCTTTAATAAAATGTTTCCTGAAAAATATAGGACTAAATCAAGGATAATTTGAGCCTCCTTATTTAAATATAATATCAGCTAAAATTATAGAGCCAGAAATTGGTTTTGTACCTAAAGAAGCCATTTTACATTGGAATAGCATATCATTTAATGCAAAATTTACATAAATAACACGAAACAATACGTAATACATTACACAATACTGCTTGTATTACATACCAACAATAACTTTGTTATCAACACAAGCTTGAACCCACTGCTGACCAACTATCGGCTTGCCGAGCCCCACTGCACACAGGAGCTTAAAAGTCCTCTTCAATTTCAAAGTCAGTACAACTGTACACTTTTTTACGTCTGAAACAATAACCGCTCCTGGAATGGTTAAATTAAAAACAGTTTAAAATGATACTTATACTTTTGCAAAATAGAGCAATAATACACAGTCATAGCATAAAATAGAGAAAAACTTACCTAACTCTTCCAATTTGTTTTTAATTTCCTCAATCGGGAAGGCTGTTGACAAAACATACTGCGTTTTGAGTTTTCTCGCCGGTGTTGCTCTCAAACTGATACCCAAAGCGCTCGCAGGCCTAGGTGGTCTACCCCTTTTTTTAGGTGGCCACAAAAAGTCTTTAGACGCGGACCTTTTTAGTCTAGGCGAATCTACACCTGACTCTGATGATATATTGTATACAGTACTTTCCTCATGCTGAATGAGGGTGCTTGCATTTTTCGATTTATCTTCTTCGTTATTGTTCGATCTTGTTCGCCTACTCCTCCTAACTTCTTGTTCCGGTGACGAATCTACAATTTCAATGACACGTTTAATTCGTCTACGTTTTTCTGGTAAGGGTTCTATTTCTATAGCCATGGATTTTTTTAAGTTTACACTGGCATTTTGCTTTCTACGACTCCGTGTTTCGCGACAATCCTCGGTTATTGAATCCGAATTGCTCTTATTAAGACTGCTTGAAAGCAGTTTGTTGTTGCTTGTTTCGGTTTTTCTATCAACAAGATCCTTATTACTTCTACGAGTTTTTCTCGTATCTTTATCACTGCGAATTGGATTTGAATAATTATTGTCGGCTAATTTAATATCATTGCTGGTCGCTTTTGAGGTTCTAACAGCTATTTTATTGATTTGTGCCTTTTGGGGTTCAGTTTTATTTCCAGACTTTGATTCTTTGCTTATCGATTGTTTTGTTAAACTATCATTTTTCATGTTAGATTTTTCACTTATAAGCCTAGCGAGGTTTTCATTTATTATATCTGTGTTGATATCATCTTCCTGGTCTATTATGATCTTTGATTGAATAAAATTTGAAAGACTGGATTGACCGACATTCAGGACTTTTTCTGTAGGTTTCCGAATTCGTGTTATTACTCTAGAAGGTAAAAGCGTTAGATCGAATTTTTTAGATAAATCCAATTTTGCCTCTTTTGATATTCTTTTTTTCGCTTTGAACACTATAGGAGTATTTTGTTTGGTATCTTTCTCAGTGTCTGAATCGCTTGAGGAATCTGTAACTATTAATTTTGATTGTAATGTTACACTAGTTTTAATTTCTTGGCTATTTGGTAAATCAATTTCCATGAATTGTAATGACGTAACTTTTCTAGGAGTCACTTCCATATCAGAACTATCACTGGGCATTTTCCTGAGTAACGAAATGTTGTTTTCCACACCAACAACTTCTTTTATCTGTTGAATCGACAGTGAAGAAACAAATTGTTCTATTTTATCTTCTCCCTCACTACTCTCTAATGAAACGTTTTCAACATTCTCTTTGGAATGTTGCCTCTCTGTCTTGACAGAATTTTCTGATGTTTCCTTCTGGGTACATAAATCATCAAAAAGTTCTTGGGTAGCTGCATAATAATTGGAATCATCATCATCATCTGTAGTGGTTGAAGAGGCGACAATGATACCACTTTTTGACGCAACATTATTTGGAGTTTTCGCCTTTGAAATACCTTTTTTCTTTTGCTTTCTTGCTGAATCTAAAGGAATTTTAAAATTTGTGAAATCCTCTATGCATTTTTGTTTGAAAGTTTTATTTTCAGGTTTTGGTACTTCTGCTTGTATCACCTGTGTTGGCATATCTTCTAAATTTATAACTTCATTTGTATCGTCTTGAACATTTTCCTCTGGAATAATCTGTGTTAGCATGTCTTCAAAATTACATCTTGTGGAATTTTCTGTATTTTCGATATTTTTTGGAACACGGTCTTCCTCTATAACTTGCGTGTCGAAATCTTCAAAGTTTAATTCCTTATTTGGAGCAATTTTTTCATCATCTAAATTATCTTCGAAATCTGTGACATCATCATCATCATTTACTTTTTCTATAATTTTTTGAGTTGGTAAAAATTCAATATCATCATTTTCCAATGGATTTTCAATTGTCATTTTCGGTATAAGTTGTGTAGGTAAGAGGGCAAAATCATCAATTTTCGGAGAATCCGGTGTAGGAGTTTTAATCTTTTTATCTTCTTCAATTTCATTATCTACTTTCTGTTCAAGGATTTTACTTGAACTGGCATTATTTGATCTGGGGAATATTGGACTTGGTGGTAATATAGCTTGAGATTCAAAGTTATCATCTAGAGCCTGACTATCTATTTCGTCAAATAGTATTATATCATCTGAACTATGTGATTTTTCTTTCACATCAACATTAACTTTATTAATTATATGATTACTTGAGGGTGTTTGAAACTGTTGTGTTTCAGCATTAAATATACTAACATCGTTTTCTTTATCATCAATTATGGAGTCTATATTATTTTCTTCGTTTTTATCTTCACAAAATTCATTTAATGGATCTTTTACAGGTACTTGCGTTTCCATACTATATATATTAGGTGAATTTGGTTTCTGTAGGTCTGTTTCAATATCAGGTATTTGACTAACAGCATCGAAAATAGATGCATTATTACTAACATCACAAAACTGATTAGGAACCTGTGTTTCCTGCTCATGTATATTATTTATGTTACTAGTGTCACATGATTTCACAGAAATCAATGACTCGTCAATGCTACTTGAATTATTATTATGCAAGTTAAATGAGTCTGATTTTTTGGATGAGTTCCAGTAAACATTATCAATCACCTTTTGTCCAACAGGTTGTATTGAAATAGTCTTTCCGGATGTTTTGATGTAATTAGTATTAGGACTTTTAAATTTATTCTTCTGCTTGGGTTGAGATGGAGCTATAAATGAGTCATCCTGTAAAACAATTATTATTAACGTTTAATAAACTTAAGTATATGTAGTGTGTAATAGATTAACATGTGGGTTCTATACATAGTCTTTCATTATTAGCACATAAAACACGCTATATTTAATAGTTCTTTTTTTAAGATCTTACCTTATCACTGGCATCAGGTGATTCAGGTACAGTAGTAACTTGATGAATTCTAGACACAAATCTGTTAGCTACAGGTGTATCGGGAATATCAAGAGCTTGAGTCATCGGCAGGTCTGTTTCATCTTCAAGTAATCTGAATATACCAAATACTTGGCCAAACTGTATGGTATCACCATTTTTCAGTGGATGTGGAATGAATGGCTCTAAGGTTTTCTGAGAATGTAATCAATATGAGGATTAAAGTGATATTTGTGTATGTTCTATTTATAGCATAATGGTGTGTACACACCATACACTCTATGAAGATCCATTATAAACAATTTTTAGACATGAAAATTATAAATAACATGTCTCTCATTAACAATCTTGATAACATTCATAGTCTTAATGAAAGGAATAAAGTATTCTTGTAAAGTGATATATTATGTATTTTTCTAAATTAAATATCAATACTTATTATATAAAGATGAAGCAGAACTACTGAAGCTGAGGCAGACTGTTAGTATAAAATATATATGATTTCCTTTATATTTTTTTGGATGCTTATAATATTATCATGTACGTGCAATAGAAGCTAAATAAAATGTTTTCTAGCCCTGTAAATTGCATATATGATTCAGAAGTCTAGATCTACTATTGCAAATGTTTTTCAATGTGAGGCATGCATATATGTACATATATCACAGATTTTGAAATTAATTACCTTTTGTAGTACTTTATATTAGGATTGCTACCAGTACTATATTATTGAGTATCATGCTATATCTCCGTCAATTGTAATAATAGATTGTACAAAGATGTGTGAATAAAACTAAACTGTTATTGGTGATTTCTTTGGTCCTTCTATATGAAAAATTTAAACTTTTACAGGTGTGATTTTTTCCATAGCGAATATAAAATGGTAAGAGAAAGGAATAAACCCTGTATTCATTTATATCAATGTTCATTTTTTATATGTTGAAATTGCAATAGATGAAAAAAGTCATGACAACATCTACCAAAAATAAATGTACACTTTTTTTTCCTCAAATTTCCCAAGTAGCATATTATTTGATGATTAAAAAAAATCAATTTTATGTATCTTCAAAAAGTTATCTGCATACTATACAATAACTTCATACGAATAGGGAGTACACTTACATCCTGCAACTTTGTTTTATTTGCAGAATCAAGATCCATGAGCATATATTGCTTGTTACTTAAAACATTTAACACAGCATGTTGACGTGATACAGACTGAAAGCAAAAAAGAATATTCATTTTTCATGCAAATAGTGTGTTTCTTATGAAATAGTTTAGAAACAACAAATATCGATGTACTTACATTTTGATTCAAAACTATATTACATATTTGTGGATCTCTGCCAATTTTGTTTGGCCCTTTTTTCACGGGATATTTTGTTCCACATATCCCTATAAATCCAATCTACAATAAAGATCACTGAGTTAATATGCGGTAAGTTATATCTAATGTAACATAGGATTCAGAATAAGTTTTACCTGCTCTGGAAATAATCTTTCTGATTGATTTGAAAATATTTCTTGTGTACATTCTAATCGCTGAGTTAGCTCCATTGTTCCAAATAAATTTGGAAGCAGTTTCCCACTAAATTTAAATAAACATATTTGAGCTTCAAGGCTTCGGCGAAATTATAATAAGACGTGATAGCTGATAAATATCAGTTTGACATTTAGTTTGTTGTGAAGTTTGGGCATAGACTTTACATTATTTTATCAACGACGCGACGAAGTTACCAACGTGCAAAAGTATATCAAAAATAAAGTTTCAAATATTACAAAGTTATATTCTAATGACAACGTGTTATTATGGCGTAAAAAATTTTTGGGTCCATCGATAATACACTAAAAACTCTCATTGAGTAGTGGGTACTCACTCTGTGCTAAGTAGTAATAATTATTTAATATGACAACTATGTTGTCTATGGAGTTGGAGTGTGAGCAGTGGTGCCAACTTGGGGGTTTTCCACCTAAATTTGAGGATAAGTTAAATGAAATGGGGTATTTTTAGGGGTATACACTCTTCTAAAATTTTTTGACGTTTTTTCAGGTTTTTCCTTTTTTGTTACATAAATTAGATGGTGAATAAAATTTAATGATGTATAATCTTATAGACACCAGCAGAAAAATGTTTTCTGTAAGTTAAGGCAAAAATTGAACAATAATATACGAATACTCAAGTGGGCATTATAATACTGTACGATTTTTTTCCCTTTCAATCTATCCTTGACACAAGATGCCTATTTGGAATATTTTTTTTTTAAACAGTCTAGGGTGATCTTGCGGTAGTGTTAGGGTGAAACAGGGGGATTTGGTAATGACGTTAGGGGGAGACGCTAGGTCGAGGTTGACAACACTGGGTGTGATGACAATTGACAAAAGCGAAGCTGATTGCGAAAAATCGAAAACTGTGGATGGTGATTTGGATACCAACAAATTCTATCTTATTTAAGTTTTAAAGAAGTTAACAAAATAAGCTTTATGTTTAAAATGATTATTACTTTTCATAGAGCGTGGGAATATTAGTTATAATGCAAATAGTCTAAACGTTTTTTTTTGTATTTTTAAAGAATCTTTCTTTAGTTTTTATAACCTTTCCTGGAAATTTTTGTGCGATTTATTACCGGTTATAACTTACGAGTTAAATTTACGTGTTTCTTCCTCGGAATTGTGGTTTTCGTAATAAGGACTTGTGTTTAAAATGTCCAAGGAGGAGTCAAAAAAGGGATCTTCTGAAGGAGAGGATATTCCAAGTGATTTTTTCGATGATTTCAATAAAGAGGACTTTATTGATGGTCTTAGTGTGATCGATAGTTGGAACAACGAGGAGAAGCGTCGGTCTAGAGGACGCATCGACGAAGACGCAGTCAACAGTGTCAATGATTTGCGTGAACTGATCATAAAAGAAGAAAAATATGCAAAGCGTAGATCCACAGATAGTCCGTATGAAAACAAACATTTAGATGACTATATTAGACCAGGAAGCCGTCGAGATCCTAGTAAAACTCAAGAAGCAATACGGAGGGATAAAGAAGTTAAGGTTAAGGAATTTCTTGCCAAACATCTAGAATCTACTGATGACTTGCGGCCTCCTGGAACTGAATTAGATGACTACTATGATGAAACCATCAGCGAGAAGAGGAAACTAGAAGAAAAATTTGATATGAAGAAGCGTATAAGAGAACGTTTCGAATTTGATGAAGATTTACATAGAGATTTTAGGGAACGGCATGCTTTTGATGAAGAAAAACATCGCAGTATAAGAGAACGACATGATTCTGATGAAGATCAACACCGTGGTATCAGGGACCGTCATGATTATGATGAAAGCAAAAATAGATATTCTTATAGGAATCAGGAAGACTATCCACTAAAACGTCGGCGGGAATCTCCTCGATTTCGTCGTGAACCTCCATTTAGGGTACCTTATGATTCATCTCAGAACCGGCACTACAGACAATCACCAGTAAGGCACCGACGAGAATCTCCACCAAGGCGTTATGATTCACGATTAAGAGGCCAGGAACCATTACCACAAAGGCCACACCGTTACCGCAGTCCAAGATTAAGCCCAAGACGTCCTGCACATGGACCTCGTTGGAGTCCACGTCACAGCCCACAGCGAATGAGAAGACATCGGAACACTCCAGAGCTTCGAAGGGAGCGCCGATCGCGGTCGCCATACAAGAGGACGTACACTTCAACAAGATCTCGCTCCACATCGAAAAGTCGCAAAGAAAAGGATGATTTTCTGTACCCTGATAAATACAGCAAACCTTCGACAAATTTGCCTCTGCCAGTTGAACCACAGTATATGCCGCCTGTGAGTAATGAGTATGGAGGTCCATCGTACCAATATACACAGGCACCAGCATATACTGGGTATAATGAGCAATACTATCCCCCACAACCCAACCCCCAACCAACACTCATGCCTCAACCAATTCCCGCTCAAAATATCATGGCACCTCCTCTAAATCCACCTATGCCACCTTCTATGAATCCACCGATGGTTCCTGCGCCCTGTATGGTGCCTGCACCACCCCAATCCACACCATCAATACCTATCAATCCTATAGCTTCACAAATTCTCGAAACAACGCCGGCATCACCCTACGACGCATTAGCAAAAGTAAATAATATATTTTGTTGTGCCTTCATTAAATTGAATATTATAATCAAAACATATAAACAAAATTTAAATTTCAGTTGGTTGCTGATGGAAAACTTTCTCATGAAGATTATTTGAAGCTGGCACCTAATAAGGGTAACAAAGATACAATTTTTCTTCGGTTTAAAGTGTTGAAAAAATTTTTTTGTGTCAAGTTTTTTTGTTTTGGGTCATGATTATGACTTTTTTTATAAATGATTTTATATTGCAGGTGTTACTCCAAACATGGATCCTAAGGCTAGGGTTTCTGGTAGGTAGTTTTGTTTTATACTATTAAACATTTGTTTTTGTTATAATCTATTCTTATTCCTATGATTTAATACAGTAATTATGCAGGTAGTATGGAAATTAAATGTTTTATAAATTTGTGCTTCCAGTGCTGAATCGCTGTAATGTAGCTTTGTCCCAACTTGGTAACTTGTCATTACCCAACCGTTTATTGATAAACAACTTGTATGTTGGTCAAGATCAAAAATCCATAGCACCAATGTTTTGCTCCCCTTTGAAGAGACAATCAGCAGTGGAGTTCTATTTTTCGAAGACAGAAAAATCGATCGTCGCCCAGCGGAACAAGCAGATCATCGAGTCTATCATCTGTGCATTATCGTTAGATAAAGTCGTGTCAAGACCGAAGAAGAAGGTGCAGAGGGATGTCAAAGAAGCTTCAGTGCAAACATTTAAACCGGTGTGTGAAGTGTGTGAAATTCGTGAGACTGCTAAGTTCTGTGATGCCAGTACATCCACCGATCCAGAATACCTCCGTTCGTCGGTGCACACCCAGGTGATTGAGGAAGATCTGTACAGCTCTAAATCGGTATTCAACCCCAGTGGCAGTAGCAGCAGTAGTGCACCCATGTCTATAGCACATCTTACGCCGGCTCAACTCGTCTCCCAACTCGCAGCCCGGGCAAAGACCCTGAAGCAACCTGAACAATCACAATCAAGTCCAAGAGGTAACAGACCTAATTTTGATTTTGACTACAACCGAAGAGGAGGTAATCAATTCCAAAATCCTAATTATAATAATTACAGATATTAAATAAAGCAAACTTTATAAAGTATGGTTGAATATGTTAGTAATTTTTGCTATTATTATGCTAAATATTTTCTAATTACTTTGGGTATATTTTACTAAAACTGTTAAAATTATGGTGGCATTTATGACCTTTCTTGCATATCTGATAGCAGTTACAACTATCAGGTGTATGTTTGATGCACATACCTGTGTTAACAGTTACATGGAAATGTCCATTATTTAGGATAAATCGTTTTTTGGGCGTGCAGCCAATCGTTCTTTGTTTATTTTTAAATAAACATTGAAATATGTAATTGTTAACACACAGTTCCGGACGCTTAGACAAGAAATTCTGTAAATAAAAGGAAGTTTCTTTTTATGCATCTTAGGAACTTGTTTTAAACTTGTGATATTTTATGAAGGCACTTTTAATGTAATAGATTAGTAATTTTTGTTTTTACGTTATGTAGTGATGTATGCCAGCATTTTTATAAGTTCTACTATTTGATTTATCTATGAATAGTGTCAAATACCATGTTGTTGTAAAATATTATAGAGTGAGGTCTGTTATTTTTGTTATATACAAATATAAGATCTCTTTGAGTGTGTTTTATTATTAAAGCGTGCTACCTTTTATTACCATTGTGGAAAAAAGATTAAAGTTGTAGACGAGCAACTAATTTCAAAAAAGAAGCTAAAACGGCGTAACAGTTATTCCTCAAGAAAAATGGTGACTGGATCAACATAAAGCTGTTTGCAAACTGTGGAGGACTTTGCGGCCTCTCAAATGGATATTCGCACACAACGGAGCCTTACTTCTGCAGACACGAATACTGTAAAAAATATTGCTAGACTAAGTGTATAATAATTCTTAATAGTTTGGTTAAACAGTAAATCAACATACAGCTGTTGCTGGACACTACTGGGAAGTATATTATATATACAATAAATGTTATTTACGAAACTAAGATTTATTTCTCATTTTAAGCACCCTCGTTTATACAGATAGTCTTTTCTACTTCATGTAATATACACCAGTCATTAAGCAGTATTAATTCCAATGTGCGAAAAAGACAGCAATATATTTTATATAGGTCGTCTAGCGCCGTCACTTTCCCACACTGGAATATGACTGCTTTAAAATTATTAATTTTTTTAACGTTATTCTAATAACATACTAAGTAGACAGTAGTGCAAAACTCGGTAAGTAGGTATGTGTTATATACACTTAACGCAAAAATGCTTGTTCAAACTAAGTGCTTATAAAAGTTAAGAGATATTTCATTATTTGTATTTTTGAAGTAAAAACATTTTCTATGTACTTACTCAACAATATTTGTAATTATCAATCGACGTCCGTACTGTATTTTTTTTAGCTTTGAAACTCGATAAGTCTGGGTATTCAACAGATTGAGATATTTTAGGGTGGGATGGTCACATTTTTTAAATTACAGTAGCTCCTCTCTCCTAGGGACTTCGGTCCCCTTCATGGAAAAAATAATTTCTTAATACTTGAATAACAAAACGGCATTTAATATATTAATCGATAAACAAGTCAAATATTTAACTGTAAAATTGTTACAAAGATTAAGTAGTTGCTGATATTAGCATCAATTTGTATATCACAGATAACATATAATTTTAACCATCCAAGAAATCATCGAGCCACTTTTCAAGGTCTTCAGGAGATTCTATAACAGGATTCTTTGCTGGTTCCTCTGGCGCTGGAATACAAAAAAATAAATAAAAAGAAATACACCTTCGAGATATCTAATAAATATTTTTTAGAATATAATATACTCGTAATTTATTTAGTTAGCAGATGAAATAATTCCAAAATATACATTTAGTTCAAAGTTAGTAACTAGTTAAGGTACATTATCAAAATGTATTTAGGTTAGGTACGATGCATAAAATTTGTATACTATTGTTTTTTGTTTTATTTAAAGCAAGAGCAGTTATATACGTTAAAAGCAGTGGTGGCTTAGTTATGAAAACCTCGGACTTTAAAATCGAAAGTCGGGGTTCGAGACCGGGCGAGCGTACAGTAAATAAATTGATTTTTCAATTTATCTGCGCATATGGATAACATCACTACTGCTAAAAACGGTGATGGGAAACATCGTGAGGAAACGGGCATGTTCAAGAATCAAAAAGTTCGACGACATGTGACATCTGCCAACCCGCACTTGGCCAGCGTGGTGGATTATGGCCTGAACCCTCATAGGAGGCCTGTGTCCCAGCAGTGGGAACATATATGAGCTGATGATGATGATATATTATGTTTATTTTAAATAATCTGTTGAATAGAAAATAATTTACCTTTGGTGTTATCCACTTTAGGTGCAAGATTAATGGTGTCTTGTTTTACTTTCTCAGCAGGTTTTTCCTTATCATGAGGATCTTCATTAGGAGTGTCAAATAGAATATCATCGACATCGTCGTCAAATTTATTCGCTTCCTCTACAACTTTCACATTTTCATTCACAACATTTTTAATACATTTAGCATCAATAGGTTTAATTATTTTGATGTCACTAGTATTGTATATAGCACTTGAGGCATTTTCAACTTTTAACGGTATATCTGCTGGGACTTCAGGACATACAAGTTGAGGTTTGCTTTCAATTTTTTTTTCTGTACTATTTGAGTTCATACAATTTTCATCTAATTTCAGTGATTTGTCTGATGTTTTATTAGTTTCTTCCGCCGCTATTGCATCATTGGGTTGACCAATATTAAAATCAATTTCCTTTTCAGTTGAAATTGAATCTGTTTCTGTATTATCATCAGAAATTTTTAAGCTATTTAGAATTTTCTCTTGAGCTTGTAATTCTGGTGTGGTGAACTTCTTATCTTTGTAATACTTTTGTTTAAATTTTGTTGCTCTATGGTTCATATTTTGTACATCTATTTCAGTAAAGATTGATTGATTAATACCGTTTCGTTCAAAAAATGGAATAGTCAATAGTGCAGTGTTTAGGTTTTTCATATTTATATCAAAATATTTATCAAACACAGAAGGTCCAGCATTTGTATCCCAAGATTTTTCATGTTTGAATTGAAAATGCCCACCAACAGAGAGTGGTGCTGAGACGAGTGTCTGAAAATTGTGTGAATAAAAAAGGTAAATAAATATAAAGTTTTAATTAAGAATATAAATATTAATATTTTTTATACTGCTTGATAGTTATAAATCACTACCGGCCCTGAACATTACTAGATGAATAAAGCAATGGACTGGGAAATATTAGGCTACAAGTATTTTAAAGGTTAAAAAATAAGTAACTTTAAAATATTGAAGTTTGGTATTTGATGTAGTTATTTTCGCATTAAGAGAATCAATAATTGTTATCCATTTATTTACTTAATATAGAATAATTTTTTAAGACATGTTTCTATAAAAAATAAACAAAATTTTTTTTTATTAACATTACCTCGTAATCTGCTCCGAGATTCTCTTGTTCATCAATTTCTTCATAACTCTCTATCGGCATCTCATATTTGGACCAATTACTGAGAATCTCCTTCTTCTTATACTTTGAATTTGCTTCCTCAGTTATTTTTAATATTTCATCAGTTTCGCGCTTGAGGTTTTTATAGAACTCCGGTGGTGGCGGCTCGTATGCTGGTTTTTCAGGTTTCTCTGGTGCTGAAATATGAGAAAGATACTAGTTCATAATAAAAAGGAAAGGTATATAAGGTTGAAGAAAAAAACTAAACTACATGTAACTGCACTGTATTTTAAAGTGGTAGATAATTTATTTTCTCGCATACTTCATTATTAGATTTATTCCTTAATCCGCAATAATAAATATTCAAATGAGATATTTTTGCGAAGGAATATTTATGTAGTAAATTATTTATAGCCTAGGCCTAGCAATAATCAAATGCTTCATGCGAGAAGCTTACTGTGTTAGCTACAATAGTATCGATCCAAATAGTTCATATCTAAGCAGAGTATTGCGCGCGCTTTTGGCTTACTTATATCAAAATTCTTCTCAATCATGCCAACATTAACAGAAAAATAATGATTGCACGTACGTAGACTTTATTTCGTTCACGCGTTCAAATTATTGTGTTTGTTCACGTTAATTACAATATCCAAAGAGAATAGAATACAGTAAACCAGGAGTAACCATAGCTCTAATCATCTTACAGATAGGTTGCACATTTAGTTAAGTATTCATTTACATTCGCATTTTCTCGCGTTTGATATACGCAAGTGTGTAAAAATGTATTGTATGTGAGTCTGTAAAAATATATGTATGTATTTTTCTTATAATTCACTATATAATTACTAAATAAAGCGTTTACGTATCTCCTTTTTTGTTTCAAAGTTTAAAACTTACACTGGGGAATGGGCAATTTCCAAATAAAAGAGAAAACTTAATCTAAATCTAAAATAAATAATGTTAAAAATAACATAAAGCTTTATGTCTATTTGACACTACGATCAAATCGAAATATTATCTGTGATGTACAGTTTCGCGCAGTCCACAGTGCTATACGGAACATAACTTTGCTGGTCAGAATTTTACACCCAATATATTGAATCAGGAATGAAATATCCTTTCAAGCATCATTATAATTTCATCTTTTTGGCCTTCATTTCCCATTGTTTCTCCAGTGCTCCTCAAACCACACTAGTGCAATATCTCCTAGCCTCCCCAAAACTTTATTAAACTCGTCGTCGACTCCTATCCTCTTAATCTCCCGTTCATGTAGTTGCTTGTCTCTTTTCTCTTCCAGTTTAAGCCGTTGCTGTTCGATGGCAAAGAACTCTCTTGTAACTCTATCTCATGGTAAGAGTGCTCTCCGTTTTCTTCTTGGCGGCCGTGTGGGAGAAGTCGTAGCTTTTTGCGACACCTTACTATCTGGTAACCGTTGTGACCGGTTGCCGTGATAACCATCCGGTAACCGTGGCAACTGTTTATGGTGGTAAGTGGGAAAGTCGAATTTGTACGTGTTTTCTTGGTGTTCGCGGAGGAACTGTAGGTTCTGGAGGTACTGGACTGAGAAGGAGATGCAGCCTTTGCCATTGCAGGTGTTGATTCCGTGTTGTGTTGGGATCAGATTCTGTGAAATATAACAGAAATATAAAAGAAACTTGTGCTGGTTTTAACTTCAGCCCAGATTGTAATTATTTATTGATAAAAATAAATAAAATATTCTATTTGGCAGGAGCCAAGCACTTTTTCATTTTTGGAAGTAGCAATAATTATTTGTTAATGAAAATTAGTTTGATGAATTCATTGAATGAACTTAAAAACAAGTGAGTATAAGTAGAAATAATTTTACTTAGAAAGAAGTACTGGGATCGATAAGAAGAGGAAATCATAAAGGAAGGTTATATATGGCATTATAATGTGAATTTATTATTATTATTAAAGTAGGCAGGAACTCACCATCTGTTGATAGGATTTCTAATTTAAAAGTTTCCTTTGGCTTCGTTGCAAGTGGTGGAGTAACTTCTTGTTGCAATGGGATGGAATGGTCACATCGTGGGGATATCTGAAAAGTTTTGGCCCAAAATATTAAAGGAATTAAAGAAAAAACTGTAAGTAGTAAGTAAGTTGTAATTTAAGCATTTTAATAACTTATGTAATTATGATATTTATTGTTCTGTATTTGTATGAATTGTATAAAAGTCTATATGCTAATCCAGAGATATGGTACCAAAATGCATGGTTCTTTGAAGGTACTGCAAGCGCTAAAATGACGCACGCACACATTAATACAGTCAACGAGTGTTGGTGTCGGTACAAAGTCCGCATTCCGCATGCACACATGTGCACATATCACAATGCAAATATAACATAATTTGATTTTCTACCCTATCACTGCGACACTACAATGGGCCAAAAATATTATTTATTTTGGGCGATCCTTTGTTCGTGGATTCGGACTCGAGTTACGTGGACGCGAATTCAAATCCTGTCTGATAACCATTTTTTTTTATTCTTTAAATATTTTTCAAATGATTTTTGTTTTAATTATATAAGTAGTAAGTAGGCGCTCTTGAAATCAAAAATAAAGCAGAACCCAGCCTTTGTATCACCATCTATGTGGATGTGTGTAAGCTCTGTAGGAATAACTATCAAGAATGTTTAAATAGTTAAACTCTATCATTTATTTAAACCATAAATACTCTGTCTGTTAAGTATGTTATCAGGCTTAAAATATCTGAAGAGATATGTATGCTGAAGCTGCCACAACACAACAGAAGATGAGTGTGAAATAGCATGCTACTGTGTTTTGTTTGGTGAATGGGCAACACTTTGCAACTTTGTGGTTATTGCTTACCATCAGGGGAACTGTCAGCTAGGTTGCGCACTTTTTATACTTTAACGAAATACAAAAGTGTGAAATAGAGGGTACTATGCAATATCTTGAAGTGTTGAGATAAGCAAATATAGAATACAGAGATTTTAAATTGTCACCTGTTTCGATTTCATTGTTGATTTCTTAACTCCACCACGGATTGAGTTTAAAACCTTTGTCAAGTCATAACCACAGGTGGTTTGATTTAAATTGCTCTAGAGACCCTCTTTTTTGAGAGAGAGATCACCATGTCTGAAATTGTTAAATAAAACTATAAGCAATAATTTTTTTGACTTCGTAGTTCATATTTGACTTTACAAGCCATATGAATATAATTAATAATAATAAATCCTATATTTCTAAGAAAAGCAAAAGGAAAATTAATAAAACAAAAATTTTAAAACAACACTACATAATATCCCTTGTTTTTGTGTGCCTTAGTGCAAAGGCCTCACAACTCTTTCCACTGTTTCCTATCTGCCGCCAGGCTTCTTCATAAGGGATATAAGATATGAATATAATTAAGACAAGTTAATCATTATGCTTACTTACTTTTCTATGAATTTCAAAAGGGTTGAAAATTGTTCACTACATGTTTTCGGCTGTTTATGAAACATGGTTCCATTATAATGGTTCCTAAAAAAAGAAAGAAACACCTTATGCCAGTATTGAGGTAGATAAAGGGAAATTCCTTTGACAATATAAATAAATAAATCCTTCATAGTCAGAAAACTTATGCAAATAGAGAACTTTATGATTATTTTAAATAAATGTAATAAGAATAAAATCACCAAACAAACTTACCAAATTTGTTTGAGTTTATTGGCCAACCCATTGAAAACTATTGACATATTCAATATGAAGTTAATTTTCAAAACTTCACCCCTAATAAGTCACTAAGTTTGTATGAAATGCATTTTTGCTTTAGGTTTCTTAATTTCACTTTTTTATTGACACCGCAAAGGTGATTTAAGGTAGAATAGATTTAGCTCTTCTATTGCATAAATCAAGATTTTTTAGTATTACGAGTTACTACGAAATTTTCGGCTTACAGCGATTAAACATTAAATTTGTGGAATATGAAACTTATACCATCACGCAGTCATTGAATTTGTAAAGCATTATAAGATTCGATTTTACCATTAAAAATTGGATTTCTTGTTATTTCAGGCTCTTTTTCTGGCCTTCTTTCAACTGGAGTACTCTGGTGCTGCCGACCTCTTCGTTTTCGCTGCTCTTTTGGGTCATTTTTGCCCTTTTGACTGAAACAGATTGTAATTCATAAGTATGGTTTAATAACTATGCTTAAAAAATCGAATAATAATACATACAGCTTTTTTGCATCATCTGGCATATTGGTAGCAAAATCACTTAATGAATAGTACTATTTTTATGTTATTACTTTTCATTAATAACAAATAGGTAAAATTTTTGTTCGTGGCTTTACGTTTCATCTGGTAATGACAATTGACATTTGACAATGCACAGACGTCACTAAAATTTGACAGTTCATAAATACCAAAGGGCTAGATGCGAAGACATTGGTCTCTTATTTTCCTGACTCCCCTACTTACTTACGCTAGACATTGGCAGAGTCCATCTATTGAGTGATGCCATTAACAAGAGAAGAGGAAATGGAGTATTATATATTTATTACATTAAATATTTATTTTGCGAATAATTAACCAAAAAAAATCTTGCTTTAGGCCTAGGCCGCACTATGGTTATACCGCCACGATAGTTGACCGCGCGATTTTGTAGTTTAATGAATTGAAAACAAGTGTCTTATATAGGGTTTTTTCCACAATTTTTTTAATTGCCTTTTATTAAATTTCGTAAATTTCGAGAAAAACACCCGAAACCGCGCCAAAATCAGGTTTTTAAACAATTTACTTGTATTGACAGTCATTGTGTGTCAAATGTGCATTGTGCGATGTGCATGTTGAGCAGTTTTGCAGTTTTAGCCGTAAACCGCTAACGGGAAAAACCGTAGTGCAGCCTCAGCTTGTCTGTATGTACTTCTTACGGGCTTGGTCTATTGTAGAGATTCTGACTCTCATTGTAAAGAATCTAATAGAGTTTAAATTGTAAAATCAAGTATCACGAATTTACATCAGGGCAGTATGTAACTCATTGTGAATGGAACGAAATAGGAAAATAACATAAGCCATTTCCAATAGAATTCTATTAATCAGTTGCCTTAAACGTTATAACTATTATGGTTTTCATCAAATTAAAATCTGATTTTTCAACATTTCATTCAGTCATTTAAAAAAAAGAGAATTAATATAACAAAACAAAGGGTGTTATACAAGATATATATTATATGCCACACCTCCTGTAACTTCTTATTTGGTTCGATCCATAACCTATTGACCAATCTTGAATTGTGCTTGTATAGTGAATCGTATGAATCGCAATTTTAAAATAATATTGTATAGGGAAAAAGGAAAATAATGCTTTGTTTCATAGAGGAAGTTTTATATATAATATTACCTAATACAGAAAAGCAGCAGACCGGAATAACAAACAGGAATTTTTAAAAACCTTATCAATCCATACAATATAAAAATATTTTATTGTTTTACGTTCAGGGTCATAACTTTCCTAGGAGATGTTATTATCTGTGCCTATGATATACTTTAATGCGTAACCAGGTGGTTTCAGTTATGAACAAGGATTGTTAGGACTTAGGTACTAGGTTTCCGTCCACCTAGTCAAAGAAAATGCCCACTTGAATGAAAAGTTTGTGGTAGTAAAAAGCAGTCTGTGTTAATCCCAAACCTATACACAAAAATCACTCTAATAATAAAGTCGCTCCAATGCGACGTTAAAGAATGAAATGAAGAATGAAAGACATTTACGCATTTATCAACATACGAATTTCCGTTCTAATTTCAGATTTTTCATTCATATTTATATGACTACTAGCTGCGCCCCGCGGTTTCACCCGCGTAAGTCCGTATCCCGTAGGAATATCGGGATAAAAAATA
>NC_052117.1:1678523-1715061 GCF_012273895.1 Zerene cesonia
CTATAGGCCGACTAAAATGTGATAGCTTCTAATATTAATTTCTTGCAGACTTTCGATAAAATAGAAATTTTAACGGAGTTTTTTGTTTTGTGCATTTTTATTTCGAAACAACATATAAAGTGCCGAGGTTTAAAATTAATAGAATGTTTTCTTTGTTGTTAATTCCTTATGTAGACCGTATATTCGTACAGTGTCGCAGCGTTATTTACTAATGTTATGTAGGTACTTACTGTAAGTTTACTACCAACAAACTCTAGACTCTAGAGTCTAGATTTTAAAATTTTATTAATTGATCCTTACTAATATTATGTACTTCTCTTTTATCTTTATACTGTATAGGAAAGTGTCTTTCTTTCGAATCGTTTTTTAGATATTATAATACTATTATAGCTGAAGATAATAAGGAGGATAGAGAATGACAAGTGATATGCTACTTGTTACTGCGTTAAAACATTTAATTACCATTCCTATATTTTTAACGTGTAGGCAAAGTCGCGGGCTGAAGCTAGACAATATAGATAAATTAATCAGTTTTCCTCTATACCTCCTAAATTACTGAACCGATTTTAATAAAATTTTGTACACTGTGCAGTTTCACCCACGTTGAAAGAACGGATGCCTAGTTCTCAATTATGATAAATATTTAATCCTACCTACTATACTATCCGGACCTACCCATAGACCGGACGAGTAAATAATAAACGTTATTAATAATATATGGTATATACATTTAACATTAAACTCGTGGGGTTATGAAATATGATAAAAATAGAATATTAAAAAGAGCATCACCGGTTTAAAGTTATGACTGGTTATCAAATCAAATAAAAAGTATAATGAATCAATTGCGTGGGCACAACACGAGCCCTCTTGTTTTTTTTTTTGTTTTACGAGCGCAGAGTGCAGCCGAAACAGATTGTCTTGTATAAACATCTATTGTTCACAATAATTATGGGAGCCTAATAAAAAGTCCCTTCAAAATACGGGGTATTGTTCTCAAATTTGTTGTCACTAAGCGAAATGAAAAACGTTGAGGATTATTAGCTGAAGTCGGCTGTTTGAATGTTATTGGTGTATGAAATATGAATTTATACAATATCAACATTTATTTAGGTATATAACTATTTTAAACTCACGGGATTAGTAAATTGTGTGGTTTTAATTTCATTGTTTTTTATTTTTATTCAATTCAGATAATAATTATAATCGTAAAAAGGAAACACAAACAGTGGAAACAGTGTTGTAACATATTTTTTTAATTTTAATAAATCATAATTATAAGTCGATATTCAAGCTTCGAGGATAATTTAAATATTACTTTAAGTACATAAGTGCTTTACAGATATAGACGCATTGAAACCGTATAAGACATATTAAAAGAGGACTTTCTATTACTTCTTCGTAATTTTTGAAAAAAATATAAATATAATCTGTGCGCGTTCAGGAACAAGGAAGCGCACGGGAGCGCGGGTGAGACAGGGGTGACGCACAGCGCATGCGCTCCACAAGGGGCGGTTGTGCGCGCAGTCGCCACGCGCCCGTTCGTAAAACGGCATGGCGTATCGCGTCCCTCAAGGACATTTTTGACATCCCACAAAAAATACCAGCTGTTGATCGCAACGATAAATAAAACTTAAACCATTATGTGTGTGCCGTGTCGATTTTAGTGCAGTGCTCACTTTGTGTTTAATATTTGGAATACCGGCGTCCCGTACGCCCGTTGTTTTCATAAGGTACGTAAAACATTATTGTTACATTTTATTATGAATGTTGTATATATAATGCACACAGCACATTATGTATTAAGACGTTGTAATATATTTTGCTGAGCACTCAGCTCAACTCCGATTTATCCCAAAGCGCGAAAAAGAAAGATATTCGGACCCCACGTAAAGTGATTTATGGGGATAAAACCATTGCAGGCAATTTCTATGCAGCTTTTGGAGCAGAGTTTGGGTGGTTCTCTTTAGCGAAATAGTAAACAATAAGTTAGCGATATTCCAAACAGATTAAATGTTGTTAATAATATGTGAATACCCATCTGAAAAATTTATATTCGAATGAAATAAATTTTTAATAACAAAATACAAAAATATGCACGTAGAGTATTAATCGTTTAAGGAAACTATTCACGATTGTATCGCTGTAATTAAAAACAAAATACAATATAACTGAATAAATTAAAGTAATTAGTTACATACTTACGTTGTTAAATTGCACCGAAATTACAAATGCAGGAACAGTAAAAGTAAACATCGAATATTCTCCATTGCTAAACAAGTATACACACGCGAAAACAATAATTTCACTAATTCATTTCCTTCGTGTTCATTCAATCGAAGACACAGTTGATTGGTTATTTATAAGTAAGTGTATTATTTGCGATTATTCGATAATCACTTTCTGAAACGCTCTACGTAATATTGAGTAGCTGCATAATACCGATATTTCTTGAGTTTTTTAGCCTACGAAAAACGAAGGAGGTCCTGAAATCGAAGTTTATATATGTTATATATTATGTACGGCCACGTGTAACTTTTTTAGAGTAGATGAATAATTCTTTTTATAATTGGATAGGGTGATCGACCTTGGTCATAGGGATGGAAAGAATGGTTTCAGTTTTTTCGGCGGTTCATTTATTTGTTTGTGTAAAAAGGTTTATGTCTCTACGTAATTTATCTCTTACGTAATTAAGTAAGAGTTCCTAGCAAAATAATGTTTCAGTGGTATTCGAATGTATGTCTTTTGCTATTACTAAACGATGAATTTTTCGATTCCTTTACAGTTTAAAAAATGTTACCGCAAAATCTTACACATGCCATAAATAGTTCTCATGAGACGATATTAATTGTCTCAAAATTATCATTAAAGTTGAGACGTGATACAATAGTTAAGCTGATTCAGGAGAGATCCACGTAAGGTGAGTGTTATGTTTATCTATTGTGACATTCCTTACAGAGACCAGGTAATGCGGATTAATCATCACAACCTACATTGCTTAATGATTTTGGATAAGAAGCCACGTAGTTACGAGTCATCTCACTAAGGACGGTCTTCTTTTAACTGGGGTCGGTCTATGATGTGTTTTTCGTGCCATCCCATGAGCCTTATACCTATCTATTATATATATCTATCTATCTATTATATAAATTATCAAAATCAAGTATCATCATGACTGTTGTTACACAGGAATTTTTCTCGAAAATCCATTTCGTATACCGTAGGAATATCGCGATAAAAAGTTGCCTATATGTTATTCCAGTTGTCCAGCTGTCTACGTACCAAATTTCATTGCAATCGGTTCAGTAGTTTTTGCGTGAAAGAGTAACAAACACACACACACATCCTTACAAACTTTCGCATTTATAATATTAGTAGGAAGGATAGGATTGGTAGGAAGTAGGATAGTAGGATTATGTTAATGCAAATTTCTTCTATGCTTTTCCTCGTTATTATCCACATATATAAACTCTAATGACTCACATCAATCGAACTATAATACCAAATAATATCCTTTGAGATATGAACCTTTAATATCTTTACCAATAATAATCAATTATCATAGTTAGAGTAAATACATAATACATAATACTGAGTTATGCATAGTATTATATTGTCTGTGGTGAGACTAGTAAGAATAAAAACAAAAAGAATATTAAATTATAAGCGCCTATTTGACCCAATTTTGACGTAGATATAACGACGACACAACCCTCAACAAAAATTTAATTATAAAATAGTCCCATCTCATATGCGTTCATTTATTTCAAGCCATCGAAGAGCATGGGGCAAACAAATTAATAATGAAATTAGTCTAATCAGTTCAAATTATTGAATTCATAATTTCACGCTTGGCTGCATTGTTGCCGAATTTCCAATTACGATACAAAAGGGCTATCAGTCGTAATTAGTGAGCGCTTCGCTGGCGATCGAACTTGAAACCCTATCGTTTTATTGATTCCTTTTTGTCGTATTAACAGCTGATGGATGTCGTTCGATATGTAAGGTCATATAATTGTTAATTTATCGACGTTTTACGTAAAACCTACATTGAATTTAGGAAATATGATCCGAAACGTGGGGGTTTTGCTCCCATGGTATTTTGCGTCTTAATTTCTCGATTAATATACAGTTCTGTGTTATAAATTTAATAAAATTGGTATGAGTATATCGTGCCTTGCGTTTATTATCAACGTCTCAGTTTTTCAGCAAACAATTACAAATTTCTCCAACAATCTGACAAGCAAAACGGACAGGTTATTTTCGCATCAATCAGTCAATTTATAATCGTTTAGGCTTTAATTCAATCGAATGTATGTATAATTTTATCTTATCGTTTTATAGAAGTAGTAAAAAATACTCAATATAGTTGTGTTGGTGAAAGAATTTACAAAAACAGTTTCAGAATTTAAGCTTTTTTAATGATTTTAAACACGATTTATTCGTTATATGATTTACCCCGACGTTTCGAACATTGCGTCTTCCCGTTATAAGTTATACTCGCAAAAATCAAAAGCAAAGAAAGAGTTAGTCGTTTTCTTGTTAATTTGACGATTACGTGTATAGAAAAATCTAATGTAACGCAATTTAGATTTAGAAACCTCTAGTAAATATAGCAAATACTCGTATTGGGTGAGTCGTATTCCTCAGCTCGATTGTGGTACATTCGAAATTAAAAACGTAGAAGATATTTCACGATCAGTATAAGCTAACTTCAATAAAAAAGTTTAATATCGGTTTTATGATATAATGTAAAGCTTTGTGACAATTTCACAGGGCAATTGTAGAGACTATTATGCAAGGGTCTTTCTTGGCAAGCGTCCAACGTTATTAATGTCCTCTGAGTAATCCTTGGATGCATTCAGCTTCCTTGTGACATATATGTTATGCAGACTTCATCTTGGAAATGTCCATCAAGGCTGTATGTATTAAAGCTATTAACACTGTTTATGTTACTAACATGAATGTTAAGATTCTACTTCGGAAATCTTGTTCACATACGGATTTTTTAAACCTATAAATTTCATAAACCTATAAGAGTAAATCATTTTAATTTAAGTACTTACGTAAGTCAACTGGTACAGCAATTTTTGTAACTTTTAATTCCCAAGTTATCTCTTCGGTTGAAGCTGTATTTTTCAAATGGTGAAATAATTTTAGAAATCGCTCCAGTAGGTTTTGTGTGTAAACATAACAGACATACTTACGTACAAAACTTCTCTTTATAATACATATTTGTTTAGATGTATTAATTCCTTACTTACGTTTCTTGGTAGTAATAGTATCCTTTTGGCTTAAACATCATAATAACTTTTTTTAACAGTTGGTATACCATTGTTTCCTATATATTGAAAAATGCTTGTCCTGGCAAACTTTTCCCATGGAACAGAGATAAAACTTGATCATCGTGTCGTTGTACGCATAAGCTTTCATTTAAATTCCGTACTTTATCATCACGGCCGGTTCGCAAGGTCTTTGAACCACCGAATTCCCTCCCAATGTTTGAGCCAGCTAAATATAGAACTGCGTAAGTATGCCCATATTGCGTTAAACCTAGGAAGTGTATTGTTATATTGAATTTAAATAAAGCATACCTTTAGGGTATAAGATTATATTACTTGCGGTTTTATGCGTCATCTCTGCGGTTCATTAAAATGCTTATGGGGAATGGTGTTTTATGAGGCATCACGTAACAGCTTCATTATGCAATTTCGAGGAAAGTGTTGAATTCCTAAGGTGCGTGGGAGTTTTTTTTCGCAGAGTTCCAAAACTTATTTTAACATCGTTACACCATTTCAAACACAGATTGTGCCTTGTTATTAGATATTGTTCCTAATGATCTTGAGTCATTTGCTAGTTTCAATTACACTTTAGCAAGTTTGCGTCAGGCTACGTGACAATCATGCGCAGTATGCAGTAGCAGAAGCGTTTAACAATATAAATAAATCTGACGTCAACTCGGCTGGACAAAAAGACCGAAGAAATCTGGTATTCTGCCACCGTGGTGACTGGTTGGATTGTTGTGGTTAGTTTTTATCAGAACATTTACTAGCTAGATAATGTCGCTTTTAATTAAGGCAGGGTTGGTATTTGTTAGACGATTTGTACTATTATTTGTTGTTCAATGCACGAAACGGATAAATACTTGGGAAGGTAACAAGAAAGCAATATGAAATTTGTATAGTTAGAGCAGGAAAATGAGCTTTAATGTAGATGTCTCTGAAACTATTGGATTCAAAAATTACTTCCCTTTTGGATATGCACGTGTTGTATATACATATACATACATAGGCTTACACGGACGATGTTGGGACGGAATGTATTTTTTTTGACTTTGTTATTGCTGAACTTTCGTCTGGGTGAACCGAAATCTTTTTTTATTTCAATCCGTGTCTAGTAGGTCTAGTTCTGACAATTTGAAGGCAATTTAGTTTTATGCTGAAAATAATTATAGTTATAATAATTACAAAACAGCACACATTGTATTTCATAAAATAATGATAAGCATTATATTTTTTTTGTAGAGTTAAAAGAAGCAAGTACCTTCTTTCCCTACTAAAATTCTGAGATGACTTACATAAGAGGATGTAAAAAAAATTGACAGATGGCAAGCGTAGTGGGGTATTAAATATATATTATCCACAGATAACATAAACATAGATTAAAGAAGTAAAGATGGATTATATTTATGTGGTATTTTTTTCGATTTTTATCAGGTTTCTGAGCAGGTAAATCATAAAATTGGCCCTGTAGTTCTTCGCTTGTAATTTGATGCATTGTTAGATTATATAGGTTCTATTTTTCACGATTTCTGGAACTGTTTTCTGTGTTTTAAATCTTGATGATTATATGAATTTTATTATTTGATTTTGTAAGGTTGCTTAACCCTACCGTTAATATAATCCCGAGTATTCTTTAATTGTGTCTATAACCAGCACAATGGGTGTATCGGAATCTTAATAGAGACCCTTTTACGTCGACGATATGCGGAAAAGTTAAAGGGAAGTGACTTTGGGAGCTTACTTTTTCAACTGCTACGATATTCGACTGCTGCTTAAAACCGAACTGTTAATAATTACTGTTAATGATGATAAATGTGACGTAATTTTGGATGAAGTTTGCGTATATTTTTCTCTTAAAATACATCATGTATCTAATAAAAGATTAACAGCTGGTGTAATAGAACCCTATGTTTTCATTAGTTAATACTTATAAGGTGTCTTTTAATATGGTTTTTTGTTACTTATCCGATTTACAAAATTTGTTCACCTGGAGAAAAATGAGTTCTGAGTGACATAAGCTATACATTTTTAATTGAATTTCCCAATAATTGGATGGGTTCTAATTTTTTTGGTTTTCCACTATAAATTCGCGCTATTCCAACCGATTAATTTGGTGTTTGATAGAGAATTTTTGCCACTTGGTCACATTTCAAATTCAATGCGGAGTGATATAAAATAAACATTTTATCCCAGTTTAACTAGGGTGGAGTCATGATTTTATTCGATGGAACTTACTATTAATAATATTTGCATCAAAAAGAAGTCGAAGCGTCTTCCTACGCGTATGTTAATTAATTTTTGATAGTCCATTATGTATTCCCAGACTGTGTGCATACAATTTGAGACTCACATCCGTTTTGACTTCCGCACCTTCAGAGCTGATGACGGCATGGTTTTATATTTCATATTTGTATTGCGTTTTGTTTTTAATTAAGCTGTTATGACATTTTATTACAATGCCATGTCTGTGTGTGTGTATGTATATATACGAAGGTATCGTCGTCATAGGTAGGAGGTATGTATGGAACTAAATATGTAAAAGTTATTTTTACCCGTGGTAGGACATTTTCCTGTTCATATATATATTATATATTATAGTATTATTAAACCTTATTCCGGTAATGGTAATAAAGATAATTTTACATAACATATGGTTTGTGGTAATAATGGTATGACGGCATGTAACTGTATTTTTAATCCTTGTTTTAAAAAAAACATTGCAATTTAAATATACACTGGGGATTAAACAGCCAAGTCTAACTAAGTACTTGCTCAATAAAATTATTCTTGGGATCATCAAGCTTAATCCCTTCCACATCTTAATATCTTAAAAGCTTCTTTTTCGTCATAACAATTGACTTCTATATAAGGAGTTAATTATACTTTATGTATTGTGTAACTCGAGCTATGTGTGGATTATATCTGTGGATTTGTGGATTATATCTCCTTTCCATAGAAAGGAGATATAATCCACTTACTTAGTATGTTTGGTGTCATTGAACTGGCGATCTTACCGTGTCTATAATGAAAAATTTATTCTAGTACAATCGAAAAAATAGGAAAACCAAGTTAAGGAGACTGTGTTTGAACTATAAACTAAATAAAAATGTGTACTTGCGAACACATATTGTATATCCGTAAAGTCCGATTTAAATTTAAAGCGCCTGTCAATATAGCATTAGTAAAATTTACACCTTGCTTCAAATGTCTGTTCACTCGATGCAGAATTTTGTTATCGGCCGTTGAATTTGCTCCACCTTCGTTCCAGTTCACGTAATCTTTTAGGAATGTTGGATAAATGATATCATGCATGCATTTTATTTATAACAATACTATGAGTATTTTTTCGTAACTGACAATGTGTTTATAAATAATAAATGTAGTTATTAATATCCTACTATCCTATCTTCCTTCCTACTATCGTACTATCCTACTAATGTAATCAATATTAATATTATAAATGCGAAAGTTTGTTAGGATGTGTGTGTTTGTTACCCTTTCACGCAAAAACTACAGAACCGATTGCAGTAAAATTTTGTACGTAGACAGCTGGACAACTGGAATAACATATAGGCAATATATCTCCTTTTATCTCGATATTCCTACGGTATACGGACTTACGAGGGTGAAACCGCGGGGCGCCGCTAGTACTGTATAATATTCAAAGAGGTAATTAAAAAATTCCGATTTTGATCAGGCGAAGATTATTTTAACATTTGTTGCAGGGTTAAACGATTTATTTGTAAAGCTCAAACGTTTATAGATATCTCACTATCATTGTCTGTTATTTAAATATTATTTGGTTCAAACGTTATGTACTTCATTAAAATACAGGGTTCCACTAATTGTTTCGAATTTCCTCATACAATTTTTCCTACTATATATATATAGTATAATACAGTATATTTATATTAATGTGACATGCGAAACAACACATTATACAAAGATATAAATATTTAAATAAATGTCAAAATTATCGCTCGCCACCATCAGTGTGAAGTGGCCTAACAAACGCCTGCCTGATACGAAAAGGGAGATTAAAAGCGATCTAACGACGGTGAGCGCGTGCGTTTTGTTTGTTTAGCGTGCTATTGCTATATGTGAGAGGGGTTTGCGGTACGGTTATGGTAGCGCGTGGGGCGGACGATGTAGCGATTAGCGTTTAATGTAAAGGTTGATTTTTGGAACATGATGATTTTGATAATGTATTCCTTTTTTGTATTCCTACTTGTTTTGATGCGGTGTTCATAGGAAAAACTGTCTGTAAACCATTTAAATAAATTTATTATTTTACTATTCAGTTTATTCATTAGGTTCTTTTCAGTTGGAAGTAATTTTTTATTGGGTGCTTATGGATTCATGCGGCTTCAAGCCATGTCTTTCGACATTAAGAAAAGAAAAACTTCAGGTGTTAGCTGAATGACATTGCTGTTTTAAATATAAAGCAGTTTACAGATTTAAGAATTAAAAAAAAAATTAAGTATACAGTAGCTTTTACCATGTATATTACTAGTTTTAAATTCTACATTGTATTTGTGCATTGATTAAGCGCATTTTGCCTCTCAATTTATTTCTATGCTGCGAAGGTGATGATAATCGATCATTGCAATACAATGGCTCAACTATAGAGGAATGGAAGTAATTTGGAATAAAATATAAAATTGTTTTTGGTTACAATAAACGGTAAATCTATATTTCTGTATACCAACGTGTGTGTTGAAATTGCCTCCTATTTACATATAAATAGCATAAACATGCGTTTGCTTTACGTGTATTATTACATCCATCATCTTATAGATTCATAAAATTACCGACTCACAATTTTAGTTATCAAACTCCTCCGAAACGGCTAAACCTTCTTCTCGTTAAATTTTGTGTGTATATTGGTTATGTCTGAGAATCGGCCAACATGTATTTTTCATACCCCTAAATGATAAGAATAAGATAGATTAGCGTTTAACGGGTCAGCTAGTATTAGATAGAAATAATTTTCTTATTAAATAAATGTATAATAGACATGCGCTTACTCTACACGTATAAATATATTCTCTTAAAACACCCGCTCACGCGTCAGTCTGTACTATATCGCTTCCGCCCGTCACCCGGCACGGTCTTAGGGCGATCGCCGCCAGCTGCGCATGATTCACGTCGAATCATGTTTTTGTAGCCAGCGCGAGCGGCCGGAAACGGAACGGCGAACTGACGACCGACGTGAAACAACTCTCGCTCTCGGAACCGTTGCGATTTAGTGCGATTTATTCATTAATTCATCTTGGAGAGATTGTTTTTTTTTATAAGAATGGAATAATTTTTTTTTTTATAATTTGCTGTAGGTAGGTATCTGAATTGGGCATTTTGAATATGGTAAATGGAAAATTAAATAAGCGTCTAATTGATGACTGAGATTATTTTATTGCTTTTGATGCATAATTGCATACGTGCGTGCGATGCGTTAGTAATATTATGCTATATTTTTTTACGCTATAATTTTGTCACTCTTTGATTTATTTTTGAGTGAACTTAGAATCCAAGAAATTTAATAAAGTATCTACGTGTTGTACGTTTGCAGAATAATTTATCCTCCAACTAATCAATATTATTTTATTTATTATTATATATATATATTAATACTATGTGTTGATACTCTTTCACGCAAAAACTACTGAACCGATTGCACAATGAAATTTGGTACGTAGATAGCTGGACAATTGGAATAACATATAGGCAAATTTTTATCCCGATATTCCTACGGGATACGGACTTGCGCGGGTGAAACCGCGGGCCGCATCTAGTTTTGATAATATTTTAGAATTGGACTGCACCTGAAGGAGCGTTTTGATTTTTTTAGTGTATATGGTGTAACAATTGTGAATAAATGGATGTTATTTTCAGGCACAATTATTGCTCATTCTTTATTTATCATGTATTGTTATGTCCGATTAATTAACCGCATGTTACTGTATCTAGTTATTATGGATATTTCCCTATTTTATTTGCTATATCATATTATATTATTATGCGTATAAGTTTTTCCGCTTATGAGTTACGATGTTATAAGAATTTTAGAACTTTGATATTTATTCAATATATAAAAATCATAGTTACGTTACATTTAGCGACCGGTATTGATATTTAATATAATTAATAATTTTTTATATTCCTTTCGTTTAGTGGGCGATAGGAGTAGTTATTTCGAAGAGATTTAGATCGCATGTTGTTATCGTTATTTTGTTAAAACAAATTTAGAAGCAGTGGTGGCTCAGTGGTGAGGACCCCGGACTAAAATCGAAAAGTCGCGGGTTCGAGAAAGTGCAGGGAATTAATTGGTTCACCAGTTACTCCACATAGCCCATGAGGGTTAAGGCCATAATTCACCACGCCTCGCATTCACGAGGGAGTTTGTGTCTCTGCATCGGAAACTTATATGGGCTGGTGATGATGATGAAACCAAATTTAGTTAAAATGCTTTGTTTATATTATCAAATTAGTATAACGTAATATGTGAAATTAATCTGCCTCATATCCCACAAGAGAACACTGGACGTGATTTTTTATCGAGTAGTTATTTAAATATATATATCCTTATGTGGAAATTACATATTCATCTTAGAACTACTCTCTTACTTCGCAGCTTTTCCTTTGATTTGTGGTTGTCTGGTAGAAATCGCTCAATAGCGTTAAGACCGCCTTCTGTACCTCAACTTCTTATGCTGTATTTTTTTTTTGTCAAGAAATTCTTTCTTTGTGTACAAGAGAGAATTTTTATTATTATTATCATTTAAACAAAAGTAGGTGTTTTTTGAAGTTTTTCGGAGGAAACACATTATACATAAACATTTCCTGCACCCAACCTGTTACTTTCTATTCACATAATAAAATGACGTAAGAACGTCTGTCGCCTTTATATTGAAATTGTACAAATTTCCTTGTTACGTTCAATTAGACAATGGACGGTGTGCACAAGTTAACCGTTATGTAATAGAATGGATTTAATTAATGCGATTAAATTAACAATTTCACCTTTTCTTTTGATTGTATTCAAATTGAGTGGACATGGTTTAGTTATGTGTATTAAAACGTAATATTAAAAAAATACATTTCTTTTGATACACTAGCTGGCCGCCCCGGCTTCGCTCTAGTTTCGCTTATAGTACTCACAGATCACATACTTTTACAACTGTGAAATTATTTTTGAAATCGGTCTTGCATTTTGGGAAACTAGCGCGTTCAAACAAATAAACTCTTCAGCTTTATATTTTAAGTATAAAATATGTCTTATTCTTCGTCTCATTGCTTTTAATTTTATGGAAGTGGAAGAAAAAAGTGGAATTAAAAACAAAAACCTTAAACCTATTAAGCACGTATGTATACTGTAATACAGATTTTTTCATCTCAAAACTTGAATAAGGATGCATATCATCAAAATATTGTTCTCGAGATATCGATAGTCCATATAAATTATCGATACATCCGCATCGTGACCTCTATTCACATATGCACAGCGCTGGTGGCCTTCGGGTCGGTTTTGAATCTTGAATTGTGTACATACTGATGTCCTGAGGTCGATAGGTGATCAGCATGCTGAATTTTGGATAAGGCAGTTTAATTGGTTAATGAGAGATGTACATTAGCGTTGTTATTTAAGGGCAGAATTTAACAAATTATATGACAGTCTAGCTTTGGTGCTTAGTTAGTTGTTAGTTACTGCAAAGGGCAATTTAAATACTCCGAGGAACTGTAGTTACAAATCAAACGATTATATTTAAGTTACTCTTCGATATAAAAGAACGTAAAGAAAATATTCGCTTTGTATTGTCCGATACATGTATAATTTTGAATGCATATCGTATTTTATGCTCAATGGTTCTATAATATGAATCATATTGATTTTATAACTAAGTAAAGCAATACAAATGCATGTCGTCGTTAGTTATTTGATTACTAGGAAGTAGGTCTTTACTGTATTACTCTTGATTACTTCCCATCATATTAAAGAAAACAAAAAATAACAACAACATACATTATCTAAGAACACATAAAGCACGTTTCGTATAAAACTTTCTGCAATTGCATAATACACTTCGTCAAATAACACATCGATCATTAAAAAGCGATTACATTGCATTCCTATAATCCGCGCTCGCTTTCACTGAACTAAAACTGTATGAAAGTTTATCGACATATCGACGTCGATCTTTACAAAGATCGATAAGGCGCATGACATCACTAGCGCGGCTAGTATGAGGATGTGGAGTCAATTGTAATGCTACGGACACACGCGATGCTCTCCTTTCTCCGTGGTTTTTTGGTTCTCTGTGCGATGTTGTGTGAGCTTTTATTTGTTTATACTTTTCTTTATATATTATATGACTGTGTTAGACCACAGATAACATAATATTATACGTTAGACCATAGGCCATAGGGCAATATTAAGCTCCGTGTAGGAAAAATTTTGAGTGATGAAGGGCAATTATCAGACTTCACGCTAATATTATAAATGTGAAAGTTTGTTTGTTTGGATGTTTGTCCGTCAATAATACTGAAGCTATTGAACGGATTTTGATTGAATTTGGAATTTGGTACAGACAGTGCACATTTGCACGAAAATCTTTTCAAGGGTACAAAAGGTAACTTTGTAGTCCCAATTAGTATTACTGAAAATTCTAGATAAATGTATAATTCCGAAAGTGTATAATCTTGTATTATGTTCTCTTATAAAAAACGTTTAATATATTTCACGACAAAACGACAGAACTGATTTTGAGAAATTTTAGCATAGATATCGATAAGACCGTAGGGCAGTTTTTGTCATCACAATATAACTTAAGGGGGATGAAACATAGGCTGTTCAATGTAGTAATTTAGTAGACAGCTGTCGGACGCTAACGTGAAAAGCATGCGAGCCACGCCGCGTGCGATAACTGTCTAGATTCATCTAGCTTCATATCGCAATAGATAGAGAAATGTTACCTATCATTACTCATAGAACAATAATTATAATACTTGAACTAATCACGAAGTACCACGAAGGTTGGGATTAACGTGAAAGTGTGCGATCCTAGTGTTTATAAGTGCTTTCTCTGTAATCCTAAGGTGTTAGCGCTAAGTAGGTTTATTGCGATGGTAATAGCTTATCTCAATTGAATGTGCACTTGAGCGGTGTTAGTTGGGTTACTGCGGACTGGGATACCTACATACAAGAAAGTTTAATTTTACTATTACCACGGATACCACTATATATAGTATATTGTTTTAATAAACAGGCTGTTATATTGTAATTTGTTTTTGGTATAAGTGAACAATTCAACAAAAAAAAAAACGAAAAAGAATGGAGAAATTTCGTTGCTTATTAGTTAATTAATCGTCCCTCCAAAATGTATCCATTTTTTATCGAAATTTTAATGTATCGTATCAAAATTGAAGTGTTCTCATCAAAAGAGAATAGTGGCTTTTGGTTCACGAGATTGATAAAAAGCAAGACTCGTCGTAACGATAACTTGAAGAAGATTTTAAAAAGAGTCGTTCTTATGTATATGTAATTATTTCGAAATGATTTCCGTTGTTTCATTAAAAAATGTGTGACCATGTACAAAAAATAGGGTTCGGAGAAATGCAAATCGGTTCTAACAATCGATCAGAATTGTTATGAGCGTGTTTCAATGGAAAACAAAGGCGCGTTTAAACTGTATCAAGGTCAGCTATTTTGCATGTTACACTTATATCAACATGGTACTAGCTGTGATATGTTTTACTTAGTTTCTTTGTGATTTTAGCACTAATTGTCAATTATAAATTTGCAAGTAACTCTGTCTTTCTGTCTCTGTAACTGTGTCTCCTCTTCATGCCTAAACCACGTAACTGCTTTGGATAAAATTTGGTACCAAGATTTGGTATAAAGATTGAGACCTGAAAAAGGACATAGGATAGATTTCATACCGGTAATCCCACGGAAGCGGGAACTATTCGACTGTTTCTGTTACTACGCGAGCGAAGTCGCCGGCAGATAGCTGGTATTCAATTAAATAAATAAAAAATAGCCACAGATATTTAAAGCAATAGCTAATAACAAGCGTTCCCTTTATTCTATTTTCACTGTCGAGGAGCATGGTTTGAAAATGTTCGGATTGCTATATTATATTTTTATTTATAACTAACTAGCCCTTAATAGAGACCAATACACTGGATGGAATTTGTGGTTATCCAACGTGAGTTTCGCGAAAAAACCAACATTCCGATGTAAGAACGGGCGCAATTTCCCGACAATAAAAGTAACAGACGTCGAGCGAAACTCGAGCGCTGAAGGAAATTGAATAGCCAATGAAGTGAATGCCCTTAGACGCGTCTAGACTCGGCACCCTTGCCTGCTACTTGCGATTAGCGTGTGGAAGTGTGACATGTGGGATAGTACTGGGACATGTGACAGTTATTCGTATGTACATGCTTTTAGTGTAGTTGGTGTGATATGACAGGGTGGTAGTGGGATCTAGCTATGCTGTTTGGAAGGTTGCGATTAGGAAAGTAACTTTTACTATGTTACTTGTTTCTTTGCTATGTTAAGAGGTGTACGTAGACTACGATCTTTCTAAATTTCGAAATAAGATTGGATTTTTCATAAATGTACTACTAATAAATTTATCTTATACATACTCATACTATTTCCTAATCAGTATTTCTTTCCGTTTTTCAATTATCAAAGATACATTTATCATTGAGTTTCTTCAGTTTGAATGCATTAAGTAAATGTAGCTGGAAAATAGTCATTTTATGAAGATTGAAAAAGTTGAACGGTACCTAATACAGAAATCTATAACCACAACACAGCAACACTACAAAAAGAAAGCATACAGAAGTTCAGCGCTTTAACTAAAAAAAATCACGGTTGTCACAGCTTAGTAATCGTCAAAATAATGTTAATGACGAACACGGCATTAAAATATCCGCACGGCTGCCCCTAAGTGTCCCGAACTGCTAACGTAATGCGTAATATGTAGCTCGGGCTCGATCCTCCCGCGTCTCGCCCTTCCCCCCCGCACTATTGACCTATCTAAACGTCTTCGTTGAACGACTGTATGGATAATTAGACTGCGACAGCTATAATAGGTCTGATTACACTAGTACGAAGTGCAGGTATATATGTACAAGCTACATAGGCTGGTATGGAGTAGCTATAGATTCTATTCTAGCTGACAGCGTATAGCGGTATTTGTAAGACGGCATAAAGATTAGTTGAACAAAGATTAATGGCGCATTGTCCGGCTTCCCTTCGTTGACTTAGGTTAGTATTGTGGTCATTCGTAACGTTGGTAATTCGAGGTGACACGAAACCTGGATTAGTTTATTATGTCGTGGGGTGCTTTGTTTTTGTTCGGGTGAAGCTATGAGCGTGCGGAACGGGATTTTGAACCGATTCGCTTAACAGATTGTTATATGTTATCCTTAACAGTATTATAATTCCGCATTATGTGTTTTTTTTTTTGTTTGTTTGTCTTTTTTCACAATGTAACGCATGTGTTAATGTATAAACTTGTACTTTCTGGGGAAGCGCGCTCCATCTTAGACCACATCTCAGCTTACCATCAGTCGAGATCGTGGTCAAGCGCTTCCGTATAATGAATAAAAAAAAAATCGATGTTCCGTTATATATTTTAAGAAGCGGGGGCGGAAAACTACTATAGTCGTATTTTTATTTGTATATCAATTATTTATTTGTTATAATTCTACGTATATGAATATGCGTATAAAGATAGTAATAAATTTAAGTTTATCTGACCTCATTAGGATGTCAAAAAGACACGTTAACTTGAATTGTTCTAATCAAAAGGACTTTATGCCTTATGTGATCTGCTTATAAGTTGCAGGAACGACGTAATAATGTTAGAATTATCACGGGAAGTCTTGTTAAAATAACTAGCTACGAATTAGTTCAGAAACCAATACATTAAGTCATTAATTTAAAGTGGAATAATGAAGCGAACTATGAAACAATTCGCCTGTGGGTCGACATTTACATGGTGGGAACGTTTGCAAGCCACACCTTCTAATTTATGATCGCCCACATGCTGTTAACTGTTCATTTATCAATACATATCGATGTATAATTATTGCCCTGTTTGTAAAATATTAACGCTAGATGATCGAGTTTCCAAATCATGCAGATTTTGTGAGATACATTGGATAGTAAGCCATTTTTGGTGCCCTATAAGGTCAGATAATGGCGGGTCTTATAAGAGACTTAAATAGTAAAATAATAAAAGTAATTCATTATATTCCAATACAAAATCTTCATGAATATTCTACCTTTATAAAACATGTTTTACCTAATAAGCTCCGTTAACTCACGATAAATTTAATGTTTCGCTCTCTAGTTAGGTAGGCATTATGTGCTTAGTCCGTAATTTTTTTTTCATTCGTGTACCGCCGTGGGTTAGCAACAAATTGCATGATTTATTTGTGTTTGATAGAAAATTTGTCGTCAATTCGTCCCATTTTAGGGTTCTCATTTTTGGTTCATTTTAGGATTTGGAGTAGGTACCATTATAAACCCATCTTCGGACGACTCCGTCCATTTTCGGACGACGACTTTTTTTCTTGTAGAAAAAATTTATTTCCAAATTGTGATTCTTATAAGGTATACCTACTTTACCAACGATATCTTGATCATGATTTCGCTGCCGATCGGTACGGCGACAAGTACCTCAACAAAAGAGCATGTTTTACACAAAAATGAATAAAAAGAAAGCGATCCTTTAAATGTAGCACCTAATTTGAGCTCACTTTCACGTGTCCCCGTCACCTACATAGGTACGTGATGCGATTTAACGAGCGTTCTGCAGCATGTCGTCGCCCTGTCTAGACGGTAATTAAATTGTCGATGTAAATATTATTAAAACTAGCGGTCTGCCCTGGCTTTGCCTGTGGTACATATATAGCCTATGATACTCACGGTTAACGTGGCTTTCTGTTGGTGAAAGAGTTTTCGAAATCTGTCCAGTAGATGCAGTGATTACCAACTTCTCAAACTTACAAATTCACAAACTGTACCTGATTACGATATTTTATGAAAAAAAAATCATGTAACATAGTGTTTAAGGTGTAAATTGAAAACTTACACTTTAACAGTATGATGTATGTGTATCGATTACAAACACATATACAGATTCTAGACTAGACCGGTTTATCGCATGGTAAAAATTTACTGAATAAAGCACATAATTTTTTTTTTAATTCGTATTTATCTAGGAAGTACTATAAAATCAGTTCCATATATCATCTTGCTTGCATTTGTCACGCACAAATATCCTTATAAAATATATATTCTGCACCAATAATAATATGCGAAATTCCAATATAAACGCTTTAGAGTCTCTGTACGAAAACTTTAACACGTCAAAAATGCAAAGTGAGTTTTTTGGACGTCACGACTCTTCCGTGTGCTTTGTTATTTGACAAGCATTCATGCATAAATACCTTAATAATGATCAAGAGTTGCCACTAGAAAAAAATAAAAAATACACCTTAATAGTGTGTGTGATAATGTGACAAATATTTTTATTAAAGGCACATGTGACATTTATGATCAATGATAAATGACAATATTAAATAAAAAAATTAAATAACGGTGCGTAGTAGATAAAGGTGGAGTTATGTTTTAATTAGACTCAATTGTCTGTTTTATTTTTTTAGGTTTTAAGTTATATTGTTTATTGTAAGTTCCTGCACTGAGCATTTCTTTATTTTAAGTTTTTCTCATCATTAAAATTAATGACATGGATTCAAAGAACATATCTTCTTGGCATACGCCAATGAAATACGCCAGAAGATATGTTCTCAGAATCCTTAGTCTTATAATTTAAAATTTTTCCATACCGTAAACCGTACTATGTATAAACAATAGAAAACTTTTGTTGCCATAATGGTTAGTCCAGTAGGTCATTAAGCATTTTGATATTTCCGCCCTTATGTACTAAAGGTGCAATTACTACAATTGCAGCCATGAAAGGCAATCGTAATTTTTACCTTCAAACCAGTCAGTTGAATTCGCAACCGTTAATTTTATCTAATCATAATTGCTAATGATTCGATTTCAAACATTATGTTTGGCGCCCACCGAAACCGCTTGCATTCCAATAGCTTATTATGCGACTTATGCTAATCCACTAGCATAACAGATACGATTACATTTGAGATAATGTTCGATACATCTCGGGTGAAGCAGTAAATGGTGTAATCATAATGTGTTACAGTGTTATTTGTGTAGTATTTTGTGTGTGTGTGTGTGTGTGCAGTATTGCAGTGCAGTATTTTGAATTTGGAATACATTATGATATGGTAAATGGGTGCCGGATGATTTTAATTCTAGTTTTCCGATATAAGTCCTCTATTTAAGTTATTTTATTTTCATGTTACAAGTTCATCCTTAAATTTTATCTTACGGTGTATGTCTCTTCTAATACCCATCTAATCTCATAGTCGAATAACTGCGAACTTTCGCCCTGTTATATTAGTAGAGCTTTATAGTCCAACGATACTCTCATATACGGGATATTTGTTGTTAACGGAGATTGAAGTTTCCTTAATAACGTTGGAGTGTTCTGTCAATCGAATTCCTTAGATGAGAAATTGCTTTATTGATAGATATGGACTGGGTATTACTACAGGAGAATTTATATTAAATCTTATTATTTGTATCCATATTCTCTGCCTAGAGCTGGACACTTCAGACTTTGTGTTGCAAAAGCACAAGAAAAATGATATAAATAATGTATATATTGTAGATTTAGATCACACTTAACCCACACCAAAATCCATAACATTTCATCTCATTTATTATGTACGTTGTCTATTTATAAAATATAGACCTAACCCCCGTCATTTGCAAAACATCCTACCACAGATCGAGTCGAAATCGTGTACGTAGTGCTCTCAATTACCAAAGAATGCTACTAAGCCCTAATTCACGAGGCCGGAACAAAATGTCAAGGAAGCCTCGAACAACGTGTGTGCGAGTTGGCCGAATACTTTCACATGCTGTGAACACGGGACTGCACTTAGTAGACAACTGTTTGGATATTGTGAGCACTAACGAGGTATTGGAGCTGTGTTTAGTGAGAGAAGTGGGGCTGGAGTAGCTTGTGGTGATGTTTTGTTGAGGTTCGGTGATAGGTAATGCAGATGTGACCGTGGGAAAGGCTTGGGAAGTTGACAGTTGGGAAGATGATGAGGTTGGTTTAGGGCTAATTTTGGAAATATTCTTCAGGAAATGTACCTGAACCTAATTGATAAGTTATTTTTAACGGAACTTCTTAATTAAGAATAGTTTCTACAATTATTTATTTTACGACAGCAATTTGTTAGATTTTGAATGCGATAAGGCTGTTCCGATTATAATTATCTAATTTATGAGCCTATACGTAAAACGCGTTTATTGCTTTTCAGCATTGATAATTAAAAACGGGCTTTCTAATTACGTGGATCAGTAGTAAGTAATAGAAATTGGCGTACTTCCATACTGTAATTCTAGGTTTATGAATAAATATTGTATAAGTACCTTGTAGGTCTTAATTGTTTCTGAATATTGTATAAGGATAGATGGTATAACTTACTGAAATTCTTAATGGCGTAATAGACTTAATGAATTATTGATTTAACGAATCCTTCAACCATTAGGGTTATTTCAAGACTTAAAGGTAATAAATGTAATCTCGAAAGTGTTACAAATTTTAAAATTGTTCGCAGCAACTGCAATAAAAATGGTTACCCATCCAATTTGTGACCTTGCTAACCGTTGCTTAAACTCGATTTTTTTATTTTTGTTGTTAAAGCAGCAACTCTGAAAAGATACACCTTGACAGATGGACAGAGAGACAGCGAATTACCTAGTAATAGGGTTTTGTTTTACCCTTTTTGTACGGAGCCCTAAATATCATTTCTCTTTTAAGAATTTTTTGGTTATTTAAAAATGTATTATAAGTAATATGCATTTTAAAATATATACGATGAAGATGCGTTGAGAATAAATGAAGACATCAATTGTATCGAGTTTTGTGCCAAACAACTTTGGCATAAAAGTTTAATAAGAAAGTTTCCGCAAATACAGACAGCTTTTTCAACGATCGTATTAAGTATGTCAGCTTTTATTATTATGTTTATGGTTATTAAGATATTAAGAACATGATTAGATTGTTTAACAGTTAATATATTATTCAATTAGTCGATAGAATTTGAGTTTGGGGACAAAAGCTACGTTGACGCTGATATTTTAGATTATAAAAGTACTTTGATTTTAAACATTTTGCTTTAATAATAATAAATTACTTACGATAATTTTAATTATAATCTTAAAGCTATAAAAAGTCACAAAAAGAGCCATTAAAGAAGTTGTGAGATAAATTATTTAAGCGATTAAAGCGTTTGTGTGAATTTTATGTGATCAGGCTTTCAAATAATATCATTATCAAAAATATCGTTTTCTATATAATATTCTATATAATGTTGAGTAATTTTTAGCACGAAGTTTTTATACGAACGAGAAAGTGAAAAAAGTGAAGTAAACAAAGATATTTTGTGCGTAAAAAGCGCGGTAATTAAGTTCGTTGATACATACATTATATTATGTTGATATAAGGATTGTAGTGAAAGTATTAAAATGCAGTTTTCATATCGCAGTTGGAGAGGCGCGTAATTTATTCGGGTATTACTTAATTTGGTGTCATCTTCGATTGCCAATGGTGTGTATGGTGGCCATTATTGAGGGGAACTGTTGGTATGCCTCTGAATGCTTTACCTTGTTGTGTACATTATATAAATTATTACAGATGATGTAATAAATACTTAATTTTACTGTTAATATTAAAAAGAAATTCTAAAAGTATTAAAACTCAATTAATATAGCTCGGTTTGCTTAATTTACTTAATTTTAATTGACCGACTTCCAGAAGAGTAGTAGCAGGAGGTTCTATGTTTGTCTTTATGTATATTTAACCAAATTCATTAAAAGTGGTTGTTATCAAATCCACTGTATGATTTTTTCATTTTCTTTGTTTGTTACCTAATAACATTATTGAGTCAACCGATTTTTATGATTCTTTTTTATTTGAAAGCTGGTATCTGCCAAGTGCTCCCATTTAATTTTGGTCTAGTTCTTACAATATGAAGTTTTTAGTTTAGTAATCTGGACGTCATTCCCGTGAAGCCTGGGTAAAAAGTATGTGCTAATTTAGACTATAATCTGTCTCTGTACCAAATTTCATACGGATATGATAAGCAGATTTAACGTGAAAGAGTAACAAATATCCATACATTCTACCACACACTCTTTAGTAGCATGTGTAAGTGAATAGCTGGAAGCTTTACACTTATATCGTAGTGGTAATTGAAATAGCAGTAGTTCAGAGTATGCATTCTATGTTTTTGTGAAAATGTAAAATTTTTCATAAGGTTCTTCTATATAGAGGATAGGTATAGTATGGATATAGGTACAGCTCGAGCAGTAATGTTACTTCAGTATAGCTTGAAGTATTATTTGAAATCATATTTCAGTGCTTTCTCTACTTATTTATTACTTGAAGTAGTAATTAATTATTGGCCGTGCACATTTATTTATTGGATTTTCTTATGCATGTGAAAACCTGTGGTAATTATGTGTGATGTGTTGATTTCCTTTCTCTTCTTATAGCTGTATATTTATATAATAGATAAAATTAGGCCCGCGATTAAGCAGAATGACAAAACTATTCTCATTCGTCTTGCCTAATCTTGATATATAAATTACGTGACACATTGTTTGTCCGCGATAGACTCCTAAACTACTCAACCGATTTTAATCAAATTTGCTATGTGCAGTTTGATCCAACTTAGAATATAGGATAGTTTTTTTACGATAAATCACAACCCAGATGAAGCCGGGGCGTGCAGTAAGTAATATTCGAAATATCAATTTATTCGGTCTGTCTGTCCGTCTATTAAGCTTTCACATTTAAACCATTAAACGATTACTGTGAAACTCGTACAAGGATATAGTTAATTATTATATGGTAGATTGTGTGAATAAATAAATAGATTGATTTAATTTGTATTAGAAATTGTTAGAACATTTTGCACACGGTAAATGTTTTGTAAAAAATTTTATTTGATTTAATTTCAACCTTGGAAAAAAATATGCATTACGTTTTGTCACAAATCAAAGGAAGTTAAATGGAATGGAAGGATGATAATTGGATGGAAATGGAAACGACTATTGTGTGATATACCAAAATGTTTAAACATTAGGAATAAATAATACTACGTATTATAATTGTTAAAATATACAATACAAAAGGAAATAAAACACAGATCGCACACTAACTAAGTATACATAAATAAATTTAATATGATGGATTTTGACAAACCAAATGCACCAAATTAAGCAAACCTTTAGATGAAAGGAAGTCTGGTTGAATGAAAAAATGTTTGAGTTTTCCATGCACATTCATTTGGTTTGCCTTTTGTTCTGAAAAGGACCTACCTGCTTTAATGAGCGAGTACTGAATATCTGTCGATATTGCGCTTGGTTGTCATACTACAAGCACGTGACTCTACAGCCCCGTATCATCTTCGTTATCTCGCGATTTCCTGTACGTAACGCATATAACGTGTTTGAGCGAAAACAGTAAAAAGAATTGCATCTTTTATGAACGATTATGCATATCGACACGCTGAGTAATGTGATTTATTGTTATACAATACGAAGACTTGCATATCGGGTTTGTTACGTGGTCTTGTGAAAACGTTTTGTGTGTGTGTGTGTGTGTGTGGCGTTTTTAATGCTATGTACCTTTTTTTATGTCACAGTCGGCAATGGAGCTGATTGGACGCATGATGGTAAGCGCTACCACTGCCCATGAACATTTAGAGAGGCATTAGGTCCATTGCAGACCTTACCCCTCAACAAATGGATTGCCGACTTCAAATTGGGAAGGGATTAAGAAAGGATTGGTGAGACGAATAAAGCAATGGACTGGGAAGGGTAGGGAAAAGGATATGGGCCACCTATTTACATTAATGGAAAGGCACGGTAAGGATTTATTTATTTATAGGGGAATTGCGGGTTTAAAATGGATGCTTAGCGTGGCGTGTTGATTAAAGAGAAAGAAAGATAATGGTGTTTTGATGTACTTGATTTATCATGTCAATGAATAATAAGGCCTTTAGTATGTAAATGTTTTTTTTATGTAAATTGAGAATCATTCTAATTAGTATTTAATATGTCTGTCTTTTTTGGGTTCCGTAATCAATGGATTATATGGAATCCTATTACTAAAACTTCGCTGTCTCTTTGTCATTTTTTCGCTCTGTCTGTCAGTCCGTCTGTCTGTCTTTGTGTCCATTTGTCATCAGGCTAAGTATATTGTGTATTGTAATAGTTGCAACGCAATAGATGATAATGTATTTCTGTTGTAACAAATAATAATAATAATAAAAATAAATGTTATACAACGGTAAGCATGGTCCTAAATTGGTATTATAGTACGGAACCCTTAGTGTCGCGCATCCGGCTCGCGCACCGATTTAAATTTATTCGTAATTCATAACATATAAAGCCGCGATGGATTAATTTTTCTACATGTCTTCAACGAACTAGTACTATCATTATGTAATATTATTCTGTTAAAGTATTATAATCGAATGTAATCCGCGAAAGCGGCTGAGCGATCGCGTCAAATGTCACGCCAGTTGCAATGTTATAATCAACTTATCAGATTTAACAAGCGACGATCGACTTTTTGCCTACCGGTTTGAGTTTGATGTTTTTTAAACGACGTTCATAAAAATCTTCGTGGGTTTAAAAGCGATTGGCGTGATTACTTTTGTGTTTTGTTTGAAAGACAGGTGGATATTGCAGCTTGTCTATGAAAATTACTGTCATTTGTTCCTATTTAATAATCTGGATGGCTTCCTCTCCCCTAGGGATGTCTGTGACCGTTTTTTTGTAGAAGCGAATTAAATGTTATTGCAATTGTATTTTTGGCGGGTTTTTGTTATACATATAGGTGGATCGTTGTGGAGAATAATATAAATATTTTTATTTAGGTGGACTAGATTTGTTTATAATAAGGAGGAATTGTTTGTAAATTTAGCAGGAATTTTTTGAAATAATTCAAGTTAAATTATTGATTAATGAAGAAGCTTCTGATGGATATCTTGATGGAAAAGTTCTTAGTTTATGGATAGAAAAGTTGTTTTGAAATTTTTACTTAAAAGAACTTTCTATTTAAGGCCCAATCGAATTAGATTTTTTAAATAAGTTTTTAAAATGTGTGTACCCAATTTCAACGAATCTATTGTAATCAAAAAACATGAATATAAATTTTGATATCGAATGGAATAGAAATAGAGTTTAATTTACAATGAAACATGTAAGAAATTTAATTTGGCAGTATTTGTATAGTTTCCGTTCGCGTGTGGTAATTCGCCAAATGTTTCATGTGTAAAGTTTGATGACCTTTACTATGATAAGTTAATTACATTTAAATGTCCTTGTTGTAATTGCTATAAATGAGATATGATATTATTTTCGATGTTTCGTTTGTTAATATAGAAAAATCTATCTTGTTTTACAATTCCTAATTTACCTGCATATTTATGTTGTGTAAGATTCAGTAGACAGTAAAACCACAACACTTTGATTATTTCCAAACACAATTATACCTACTGGTAGTGAGACCCACTACCACAGATAAGCGCTGTAATACTTTCTTAGTACAATCTAGTATTATGTTATTTGTTGTACAATATATATTCCGAAGATATATCACCTCTATTCACCATCCGAATTCACTTGTTTTGGTGACTGTATGGGCTGGTGATACGCCTGATTGGAAGCGATCACAACCGCTCATGAACAAATGCAGAGACAGCCCGCTGCAAATGCGTTGCCGGATGTTAAGGGGTAGAGGATAAGGAATGAAGGAGAAAAGGTTACGGGTAATTTCCACACTCACTGTACTATGTTATTATTTCACGACGATCTTCCGTGGGTGTGTGGTACTTTCCCTGGTGCGTGCTGGCCCAATTATATAAGTCAATAAAGTTATAAAAAAAAATTATAAATTTAAAAGTAGTACCTTTTAAAGTAGTACCTATTTAAATATGAGTCTCTTTTATCTACGTAGTCAATTTTTTTAGAAGTTAGTTGATAATGCATTAGTATCATTCACAGGTTGTGATTGGAATATTGCTAATTGTTATATGTATGTATGTATAAGTATCCATATTCTATTAAATTACTTCGATATAGTACATTGTACATTGTTTTGATTAAATTGTGATAGTTTTTTTGTTGAATAATTATTGTTATTAAGTTCGAAGAAACATTAATTTTATACAACACAAAATGGGTAAATATTACATTACGAATTTAAATACAAGGCTTTTATAAATCACCCGAATAGATAAAGACACGGTGTCAATATAAATCATTCCGCTCGACTTAAAGTGTATGATATTGGTTGAGTTTTCTTGTATTAATGAAGCTAAATAGTTTCTGACATCGTGTCGTTTACCCTTCTAGGTAAATTCATCACTAACTTTTAATTATGCTACTCGTGTATTATGTAATGGCTTCGCTCGTGGTTATTGAAAATTTGCAGTTGTCCCTAGACTTTTTTATATAGCAGAATTTCGGGGTTAATCAAATGCTCGTAGTTACGAATATTTCCATGGGAATAATTTGTTTCTTGTGATAAATAGTTAGAAGGTGACATAGGCAGGATGCCTATGTCACCTTCTAACTTCCTAACTATTTCCAGATACAAGAATCATATAATAAAACCGTGAAAGAAGGACAAAGAAACACACTTTAGTCTTAATCATATTAGTAAGTTAGTATGTTAGAGTTTATCTTAACTATAGATCGACAAACATAATCTCAATTAAAGTAATGATTGCTTTACACAATACCTAAACTGTCTTAATATTGAGAGAATTAGACAATATCTAAATGGGATCAATTGATAAATAACAGCTTTCGAATATGAAAAGAATCATCAAAATCGATTCACTCAGTAAAAAGTTTTGAGATAACGAAACAAAAAAAAAAATAGAAATAAATTGAGGGCATGTTTTATTTAAGTCGGTTAAAAAATGACTCGATTCATTAGTCCGATTTATCATTAACTCTTACAATTAATAACCTTGATTTTTTCTATGGGTCAAATTTGTTACGACTAATTGGTATACATTTGTTGGATTAATCGGTGTGGTATGTTTTAATTGACGTCGGTCAAATATTTGATTTGAATAATTAATTATGTATGCAGGGATTGATTTAGCTGTAAATTATTAATCTGTGTTTAAAGTATTATATGGTCGTAGTATGTATGTGGTTAATTAGTTTAGTTTATTAGGTACCTACGTACTACGTAGAAATAGGTTTTAGGGTTCCGAATCTCTAAAGGAAAAAACGGAGAGAAGAAAGGAAGAAACGTCTGTCTGTCCAGACCCTTTTTTTCTCTGGAACGCGTTATATACCAAGCTTAAATTCATATCAAATACTCAACTCGACCCTTGGAGCTGTGAAAATATACAAGCCAACGTAAACAAAAGATGCAGCTATATGCTTCAACGTGCCCCGTGTACTTAGAACCTTGAAAATTGGTTGGTAGCAACGGCATAGATAAAGAAATAATTGCGAAATACTTAAATTTTAAGTTACATCCTACTATTCCTACTATATCCTATCCTACTTCCTACTAATATTATAAATGCGAAAGTTTGTAAGGATGTGTGTGTGTTTGTTGCTCTTTCACGCAAAAACTACTGAAAAGATTGCAATGAAATATAGCTGGATAACTGGAATAACATACAGGCAACTTTTATCCCGATATTCCTACGGGATTTGGACTTACGCGGGTGAAACCGCGGGGCGCAGCGAGTTATCTAATAAACACGCAAAACCCTGCGCGTACGCGTACGCTGGTGCGCGAGGCCGACTCGCATTTAGTTCTCATTTTTCATTTGACAGTAATTAATTGACTTCCTTGCGCTACATGGAAGGTGTCCTTGTTGCACTGATTAGGTTAGCGCTATAATGATATAATGAGCAGTGGTGGCTCAGTGGTGAGATCCTCGGACTTCAAAATCGATAAGTCGGGGTTCGAGAGCGGGCGAGCGTGCAGGAAATAAATGGATTTTTCAATTTATCTGCAGATGTGGATAACATCCACCACCACTGCTTAAAACGGTGAAGGAAAACATCGTGAGGAAACCGGCATGTCCAAGAATCAAAAGTTCGACGACATGCGACATCTGCCAACCCGCACTTGGCCAGCGTGGTGGATTACGGCCTGAACCCTCATGGGAGGCCTGTATTCCAGCAGTGGGAACATGTATGGGCTGATGATGATGATAATGATATACTAAGTGGGCCTATCTTCTTAAGGACTTTACGTCTCGTCTATTATCAAAGATAGCAGCATCTTGATCGTCTAAAATTTTCTTTCGAATGTAGGAGTCTCTTTTTGTTTTTGGCTTTGGTAACTCGACAACGCCGTGGATTTATACCGATTAACGTGTGTCTTTTTGGTTTTTGACTGGAAATTGTTTTCATTTGGTCCCATTTTACTAATTGGAGTGTTGCTTCTCCCCTGGGACGTCGTAGACGTTTTTCTTAGAAAAGAATTATTATGAACGTCTTTTTGTGTAGTATATGTTAAATGTATCTACTTCATAACAACAACGAGGGTTTTAACTACACCAAATTTTTCGTATTTGATTTATTTTTATGACTTCAATGTTTTAATTGTATAGATTATGGTGTTGAGAGTAATTATTTACGAGAAATTTTTAAGATGTGAGTAATTTATTAAATTCAAAGTTGGCATTTACCAAACAATTTATTCACAGTAATTCCTCAAGCTAGTAGTAATCGAGTAAAGTCATTCAATCGCCTCTCAACGAAGTGAAAAAGGGCAACAGAATCTAAGTTACAAGTACCAATCGGTATCAGGTCAATGGGACTTTCTATTAACAGTACAATGTGGGCCTGTTTAACATTCGTCATACGTACATTATGACTAGCTATTATAGGTTCCTCGTTTTGCATATTAATTTTATATTGACCGCCTTCGCTTTGCTGGTTGTTGTTTACAAAATGGTTGCTGTTGGACGTATTTTACTATCGTTTCTAAATGAAACAACGGACACGCGTAATTTCGAAGAATATAGTGTGTTGTGTAAAGTTATTATTGAAATATGGGCGAATCTCATCAAGAGATGCAGGCCAAGTTAATAATATCTGTATAGTTGAATGCTTTAAACGTAAGTTTTTTTTTAATTGCTGGAAATGTAATTTTCGCATAGATTGTCCTGGGCCCGGATGACGTAGAATGTTGATAGAATGACGATGTCCGTAGGAGTCAGCGCTTCAATACGTAAGCGGCCCATATATCAAGAAGAGGGTACTAATGGAGTTATATTCTCAAACAACTAAAATGAAATCAGATTCCCCCGAAAGTTAAATAAAAATCTTAGTCTGCTGGGGTTACGTAGGAAACTTCCGATGTACGTGTATAATGTTACAATAAACATTTAAATATTCTCTAGAGTCTAGTGCATTTATATCTATTATTAGTATCTCATATTATATTTGTATTAGATGTTACACCACGTGGCTGCCTAGGTTAAGTAGACGGATAAAATACTACTATTTAAGTCATACCCCGACCGATCGTGTAGGTTAAACGTGAAACTATATATATTGGGTTGTATATTATTATAACAATCTTATTAGAATCCTTGAAATAGAAACCTCTCTTTGCGGGCCCTCATATGTAAAACGCCACATTTATGTAAATCTGTCTGTGTAGAAAACTTAAATGCGAAGCTAATGTACCAAATATTTAGTGCACTATTGCACATAGTTCTTAGAATGCTTATCAATAATATAAATGCCTGTCTGAAATGTGTATGTAATGTTTAATTAAATATATGCCACGTTACATTCATACATAAGAATAGTCGACGTAAAGTGACTGAAGCAAAAAGCCGTCGAGTCCGTATGGCATTTTGAAAGTCGGCTGAATGTCTTTCAAAATTGGTATCGCATTAAGTTTATTACAATTTTATTGCTATTTAAATGCCGCATAAATTGTCACACTTCGAATGATGCAATTTTATGTGTTAAGACCACCCACGTAGTCACTGAGGATAATACATGTACAATATGATTTAACATATCCCTCCCTTACAATATTTAAAAAAAAATAGTCGTAGAAAATAAAAACGTAGGTTTGTGTATTTTCAGATTCTCTGAGGAGTTTCGAAATGTGTAAAGATATGTCGACAAATATATGTTATTTGATGAAATAAGTGAAATTTAGCATTGCAGGTCTTAGTTACAATTAAATTAATAAACAATATTCAATAAGCACTTACAAATTATTAAAAAACATTCGAATAAAGGAAGAGACATTGTAAATAATGCGTTGAAGAATCATTGTTAAACTGTTATCTTATGTGGTAGCAAATAAGTTGATGCAAATATTTACACTAAAGACATGCTTTTTGTTTTTTTTTTATTCCTTGTCTTTGGTCTTTGGATCATAGAGTAGTTAAATTTTTAAGTTGCTCTTTGTGTTAATGCAATAGTCACTTACTTAATAAGCTATATAAGACATGTTTGAATAAACAAATTTCTGAATGCTTAAAAGCAATATTTACGCATTATATTTTGACTCTAATATCAACTATGTTATTGCTCTTGCATAAAATATTTGCGGGACTCCTTTTACTCATAAACGTTAAATTACATAGAACAAAAGAAACTGTATTTTTATTTCTTTTATTAACTTCTTTGCTTTTGTGTGCTATAAAGAGTTTTAATGTCGCATTGTTTGAGGTTTTCAAAAGCGCGCCACGTAATTGATATACGACGTTATTTCTTTCTGTGTTCTTTCATTCCTTTTCTTTCAATTTAGGTATGGATTACGTTTTGCGATAGCTGCGTTATAGTTATTAGAATTTTTAGTAAAGCTGCTTTTTCAATTGTATAAAATATTCAGTAGGCCATCATACGCAATTATTTGTTTCATATTTTGTATTTAATTGTTTTCACGTTTAAACATTTCTTTTGCATTCACTTCTATTATACCTTTTTTGAGTGGCGTAAACTTGCATAAAACCCCACGATCCTCGGGCAAGGAGCCGTGGGCTATTATATGTTGGATTCTTACCGAGTAAAACCCACTGTGTCTTGGTTGGTATTCATCCATGACCCATCTATTAACCCTTCTTTAAATATTGTTTTATAAAATACTACAACAATAACTCATTAGGAATATATTCGCTATAGCATAATGAAAGACGCATAAGTTTTCCCATGTCTTATTTCTTTATTTTTATCCTAATTAATGTCATTTATATCACCGTGCATTGATCTAAATTCCTCTCTCATATTAAAAAAAAACGTCTCTACAATGTTTACAATGTGTCGTATCTTAAAATTAGTTCTATTAATGGTTTTAACGACAGCTGTCGCCGTAATAGTTCGTGCCATATTTACAGTAGGCCAGAAATAGTATGCGGAAGGCGAGTCGCGCTGAGCGTCGATGTGTAGACTGTCATGTTTATAGCGATAGGAGATACATCTTGAGTGGTGATTAAATCGTATGCTTACATGCCGCTGGTATTCTATGGAACTTAGGTTTATTTGATTGGTTTGAGGTTTTATAAATAATTTTATGTAGACGTTGTGAGTTCAAAGAATCTCGCGTGGTGGGAGTGGTAATTAATAAATTGTATTTGGTATTATCATTGTAATATTGTAGATCATGAGATCATGAATAACATAAGAATATAAAACAACTGAGCTAGTACTTCCCCTGATGGTAAGCAATCACCATCGCTCGTGAATATTCGCCTCAGCGAATGCGCTGCCTGCTTTTAAGGGGTAAGGAATAAGGGAAGGCTTGATGAATGGAAAGAAGGAATGGACTGAGAATGGTGAGGAAAAGGGAACCGGCCTCCGGCTCCCCCACTCACCGTACGCAATAGCATACTATAATTTCACGCCGGATTTCTGTGGGGGTGTGGTACTTCTCCAGTGCGAGCTAGTCCAATTCGTGCCGAAGCATGTTCGACTCCCACCAGTTATGCACCGAGATACTTTTAAAACAAAGTTCTATAAAACAAAGAATTCACGATTTAATACTATTATTTAACTGTTTGTCTTAGAGTGAAAACATGTACTAATTCATGTGATAAATTACCAAAAACGTTTTGTTAATGAATTGTATCATCTGTTACAACTTACATATCGCTCGTTCCATAAGCCATCTCCATGAATGACAATATATTCACAGATACGACGATACAGTCGCTTTTTTTTATCAAATTCCCGATATATGTCTAACATAAACAGACATTCACACGCGTTATTACAATCAACACTGCACACCTGGTTTTTCTTGTATTTATAATAGAACAACGCTGGGCAACCATTGGCGTTTTAATGTTAATATGAGTTAATATTGATCCAAAACCACCGCCATTTTCTTGCTTTGAAAAGAAACGAATTTTCTTTGGTCGTTAGGTGGTCGGTGGATCGATCAACGAGAGCTCTCGCCCTTGGAGAATTAAAAAAAAACAGACTCCCGTTATGGCAGGCCATTGAACTCTGAAGTACTATAAATTGATCTTCCAAAAAAATAAACAAAACATATGAAATAACATAAAGATAAAAAGAATATTTTATCGAAGAGCTTATTCCTCTATAACCTCTTCGATTCTCGCAGTTTTCTTACCAATACAGTATTACAATGTCTCAACATGTAATTGTTACATTTTGTGGTAGCAATATTCTCTATAAGATTTACAAACGTTTTAAGTATACACAATTAAATACAATATTACACTCTCGATGTGATATACTTGCATCTTGTTATATTTATAGGCGAAATTTATATGTATGATTATGAAAGCTTACACAAGTGCGCCAAGGTAATTTATGTAAATATCGCCAAAGGTTCGCCACCCCCGCCGTACACCATTAACCCACAGCGGCCTGGATGTGCACTTGCATTGTTGCGTGTTCCACTTTACGTAATATGAATGCTATTACTCTATTAGGTTCACTTGCTTCAGTGAATTAGTGACGGCTGTTTGGATTTGCATGCATTGTTATATGGAAATTATTTTTGGTCTGCCGGCTAATGGCTCTTGTTCTTACTCTGTATAGTCGTTGATATTTGTTTGTTTGTTTTGTTTTTATCAAGACTATTCAATAATTCCGCTTTATATCTGATTTAGCTTTTCTACCATTATCGTGCAACCCGACTGCTTACTGCTCCCATGTACGAGTATACGTAAGAGGCTTACGATTTCCAGGAAAGAAATTGATTTGGACGTAATAGTATATGTTATAGTCATTTTTATAGGCCATTGTCGTGTTCTCAGAACCGCTCGACTCCATATCGATGACCGAAAGCGATTTCGTGAGTCTGATGAATTATGTTCCGTCTCTGTACGTGTCCCCATTTGACGGGTTAATCGTGTAATTTGACGTGTAATGACGCCTATTTATCTAAATTGGCCATAGATGTACGAGTCTATAGTATGGGCACACCATTTATATCGTTTATTTATTAAATTAATTCACGTTTAACTTAGTCTGCTTTTGTCGTGTTAGTTTTATATAAAGCCATAATAATTAATTTATACTTCCTCGTCTTTTTAATAGGCTTAAACATTTTAGGGATTCTGTGTTCAATGATTTTGCATGACGCATTTTTTTAATCAGCATTGACAATGTAATCTTAAATGTAAGCTGCAAGGACAGCTGTTATGATTCAATAATCTTCGCACTGAATGCTTTTGGTACTAATGGAAATAACGTGTGATGAGTTTTTTTACAGGGAAGACTAGAAAATCAATCTATCACTAATTCATTTAGTAACTGTTTTATGTTCAAATAGTTTTTCAGTCTCCTCAGTTGCTGTTAACTTTTAAGTCTATAAAAAATATATATGTAACTACATATTTCTTTAACTAACTGCAAATGGATTCGTTCCATCGCCATACGTCCGTATACATATTACGCCGAAACGCTTTCACCATACCCCATGACGCCATAAGAGATGCAGTCTATCGGTCACACACAAAGCGCGCCATGTATGCCGCAAATGGGTTGCGCAGTGACACGGTGTGCACTGGCGGCGCAGCGTCATCAGCTGGTAACATTGTTTCTGCTGCGTGTGGCTTGTGATGTTCAAAATTTGAAATGTTGAAAATCTTGTTTTGAATCTGTTGTTCTCGAACGTTCCTCAGTTTCGTTTTTATATCTCCATTGTACTGGGTTTGTGAGGGATGTTGAATGTGCATCGGGAATTTATATATATTAAAACTTTTGCACAATACACAGATACATAATAAAAAATTATACAAAAATCTTCGCTGTACAAATTGGCGATCTTATAGCTTTGAAGCGATTTATTACAGGCATTTTTTTTTAAATCCGTAGGTAGATATTTGATTACTTATGTTTCCATTTTTATTGGCTATAAAAAATAATAGTTAAATTAATGAGGGCCTGATATCCGACTAGTAAAATTACATACCTACTTAAAATTTCTTAATTTCTTATATTATTGATCAAAACTCAACTCTTCTGTTGGCTTAATTGCATATATGCTCGAGCTGCGTATGTCCTTTAATAGTGTATTATTTAAGACATATTTGACGCAGTATGTGATTTTAGAAAGCTTTCTTTCCTTCTGTAACATTTCAGAGACTCTAAGACATAAATATGAGTAGGTATTGTTCGTCCTGGAAATACGTCGGGTTGATTTTGAAGACTGCAAAGAAAACTTTCACTGAAAGAAATGTTGGGATTACAGCGGCTTTTGTTACAGCATAGAAACGCCCTAAGACGCGTGTTTACAAAATATAATGATCGTTGAAACAATTTGTCGGAGTCTGCGTCCATTAAGAATTTAATGTCCTCTAGGCTAATGTTTATGACTGACCCAGTCTTGCATAATAGGAATGTTAATGTACTTAATGGATTTCAATGAGTGAAGACTCCACCGGAACTATGCAAATGATTTTACCGGCAGCCTCCAATTTGTCTTCTGTCTCACATTTTGATTAGTGTGGGAAAGAGACAACCGCTGGATGCACTCGGAACACTGTTATGTTTGCAGTGTTGCTCAATATATTTCAATGATACATAATCGCACGTTAAGAAATAATAGTGTTTATATTTACATGAATAATGTACTTTTTATGCGGTATTTAAGTTTTTTTTTGCATTTATGAGGCTGGCTGGAGGCATCATTATGGTTTAATTTTCGAGTTTTTTTTATTTATTGTGATTATATGTTTGTAAGTTTATAAAAAGTGTGTTGAGTTGCATTCAAAGATATTTTTATTAATACACGATTTAATTTTTTTTTGTTTCCTAGAATATTCGCGTCTAATAAGACTGGTTTATATTTAATAGCAAATAAGTTGACGTGAACATTTATAGTAACTAAACAATGCATAGCATGGTAAATGCATGTAGTAACCGTGGTCACGCCTCGCCATCGATATCCATTGGTGTTGAATATTATCAGCTGTTAATATGTAGAAATAGTGTTCACACATCAAGGTCGTATTCAGTAATGTTACGAGGTTGTTGGGATGCGGACTGACATGTGTAGGTACATGGTTGTGTTAAAATATGATCTGTGGTTTTAACACTATAACTATCCTACTATATCCTACTAATATTATAAATGCGAAAGTTTGTGAGGACGTGTGTGTGTTTGTTGCTCTTTCACGCAAAAACTACTGAACCGGTTGCAATGAAATTTGGTACGTAGACAGGTGGACAACTGGAATAACATATAGGCCATTTTTATTCCGATATTTCTACGAGATACGGACTTACGCGGGTGAAATAGCGGGGCGCAGCTAGTTATATATAATTAATGCCATTACACTTATAGGCATTATGTCTCGTATTGAGCAGCCGTTTTCAATATAACAATTTTCATCTAAATAACTTACACATTTTTACCTTAAATGGAATGCTCCATGTTTATAAATGGACCTTATATTTCGAACAACTGATACCTTCACTTGTATCATGATAACATTAGACTCGATAATTCCGCATTGTGTTATGAAAACAATGATGGTTGTGATCGCATGGAAACAAAATACTAAAGGTAATTATTTTTCCACAAAATATTAAATCGCCTTATTTCGCCTTCGATATATTTTTTCGCCTATAAATTTTC
>NC_052117.1:1716061-1771728 GCF_012273895.1 Zerene cesonia
AATATGTATCAAGAATGAGGTGGTAATCATGCCTTTATGTTTGTTTTTAAATTTGCATTGCTTTCAATCAATTCGAATTCACATTGTTTTGATTGAGATATCTGTATTATATAAAGATAACTTGATGCTGGCTTGAAATAAAAACAAAAAAAAGTGTATATATGTATTTTACAATTGACTACTAACACTTAATATGAAGTCAAAGTGAGCAAATTTTATTCTAATCGTTTATTTAGCAGAATTATATGATGACCTACTATCCTCTATTTTTTATACGATTTGACAAAAGCATTAATCGATTTTGGCAAATTGAACCACGTTACTATTGGCGACATAATTCGACGCTAACAATATAATGAAAATCGATCAGCAAAATAAAAAAGCAACCCGTCAAAATGTTCGGTTGACACACATTTTTCATTGAGAATTCTTTCTGTTACAGGTACGTATCAAGGCGCACTTGCAATAAAATGATAGAATGCGCATGGTGAGTTGTTTTCTATTCATTTTCTCCGTGCTATAGTTTAGTGAATGGTTCGCCCGGTGGTCGGTAGCGACTAGTGCCACTCGGATGGCTTGCAGCGAACGGAGCCGTTAGCTCAGTCACCTGTGCGTTGCGGCGGCGTGCGCGCGCAATGTACGTATGTGGATTCGCGCCGAGTGCTGTGCGATCGTTTCTTCTCGTGATCAACAGTGAAGTATGCAAATTGTAGTGCGATGCGCGGCGCCGTTTGGCGGTGATGTGAGATGCGTTTGACGTTGTATCATATACAGTACCGTATAGATGTGTTTCGTTTTGGCGGTCGCGTTTTGTACATGCGATTGTTTTTCGTTTGAGATTTTTGCATTTTTTATGATGCGTTTATATTGAGTTTAATGCATTTTAGCGGTATTATGTTTAACATAAAAAGGTCTAATACGATTAATACAATTCTCTTATCAGTATCCTGTATATAGTTTATCTGACGTTGATGTCGGTTTTGGTAGCGAAGTAAGTAAAAGATTTTAATTGTCGGTATAATTAAAGGCTTCCGAGTTGTCGACCTTTGCGAAGGAAAGTGAAATGATTAAGCAAATTAACGCATTTCAACGCTGCTCCGGTTTTACTTGATTTATTTAAAAAAACACATAATTACGGTGAAATTATCATATCATGTCTGCTGACATCTGTTTATTTTTAATCTGCGTGAAAGTTTTTTACATATTATATTAACATAAATGTTGGTTTGATTGTGTTGTTTGGTTTATATTCATTTGTTTTTTTTATATTCTTATGGATTTTTATAGAACACATAGACAATTCGTTTCTCTCTTACATATTTTTGCTATGTTGACGGTAGAAACTTAATTAATGTGACAAATGACAACTCTTGCTACCAAGAAACGAAATAATAAATAACAATATTTCGAGAAATAAAATCGAGCTCGTTCTGCAAAATTGAAAAACAATGATTTGTGACGTGTTTGTGTTTTGAAGAAAATATTAATTCTCAATGGTACGTAATAAATATTACTGTTTCTTCATAATAGTGGCAAATATTTCTTCCAGTATAGTTAAAATAAAAAAAAGCAAAATTCCTCAGTAAATAATGAATGCAGCTATGTAAAAGCTAGTCAGCTATGGAAATATATTACACCGTAAGAATAAATCGTGACTTTATATACCGCAAGTGCCGTTAATGTGCATAGGTACTCGTGACTCCATTATATTGATATAATAGATAACATTATGTGTATTTCTTTGTAAGTCATTTCAATATTCATTGCGGATTTCCAATAATTTCGGAGTTTTTGGGTTTATTCAGCCTATTTTTTTTTATTTTCTTAGAAAAGTTTTTCGTATGTTTAAAAGAAAATCAATGCTTGGAACAAACGTGAAATAGGCGTATGATTCCAAACTTATAGTGTAAAGAGGACACATTTGTGTTTCGTATGTACGTTTGTAATGTTGTCAAACAATAACTGTTAGACTGTTTTCAAAAATTTTTTCACCGTAACAAAGATGAAACTGAATGACATATCACATAAACTATATACGTATCCCCGGCGAAGCCAGGGCGGACCGCCAATATAGGGATCAATCACATTGGGGGAAAAGTTATTTACCTGCAGGGAATAGGTAAATGCCGAGTGCCAGGTTTTAGGCGTAATCGATTCTTCCTACCGAATATTGGTAATGGATTGCGATTGAAATTGCTCTCTCTGTTTGGTTTTGTTTTCCCTATAAAGTCGGTACGAATTGGTAACTTGTGCTATTTTCAAATATCTCCTCATATTCATTAGCATTCTTTAGTTAAATTGATTATTCATTCATTTGTCTTATAGATAATGAAACGTATTGCAATCCATTAAAGTTTGGAATCATTTGAATAACTTGCAATTATAGTATTTTCTTGTGTTTGATTTTACGCGAGTATTATACATTTAGAAATTAAATACTAAACTTGCAATTAATTTTATCGTATGTGGAAAATTAAGATTATAAACATTTTTAATGTTATCTATTGCAACATAAAATAGCCGTTAACGCTACTAACGCTAACATTTATAACGATGTTATAATATTAAAATACTAGCGATCCGGCCCGGTCTACACCGTGATGTTTTTTTTTCTTCATAAGAATCTTCCTCGTGTTGTAACAATAACACTAGAAAAGTTAGCCGATGCGTTCGAGTTTTTCACTTAGCAAGACATGTTGTAATTCATATTTATTTATAATATATATATGTACACGTCACATCGTCAAGATGCAGTGAGTTAATGGGATATAAATCGTTAGGTGCACAGCGAAATTGTTGTTACAGCAATCTCGTCTTTCCTCACCGTTGCAAGATAATAAATATTTCATAGACATTGCAAAAATTTTGCGAGTGAAATTGTATGTTGAAAATGGTTTTGATATTCTGAAAAGGAAATTGTTTTTGCATAGCTTAACTCGTTTTTTACTTTTGTATTACTAAACTAAATAATACTCGCGATAAGGCTAGACGTAGTTAATCGATTTGATTTGAATTGGATAATAGGAGTTAATAAATGTTCATCATAAAAAAAAACAGTTACTGACGTCGCCAAGTAGGTTCTTAAATCGACGGTATATTTTTTTGTTGTTTTGTAACTCGATAATTCCGTAGTTAAAAAGTCAACCCATTGACTTGATTATGTGATTGATAGATAATTGTTGTCATTTAGTCCCATTTAATAATCTAGTTTGGTAACTTTGCCCCTCCTCCGGGTGTACGGACGTCGGTGACATTATTTGTAGATTTTTTTTTAACTGTCCCTAAATTTTACGGCAAGTCTGCTCATACAATCAATTCTTTCAATTATAAGAACGAACGTTATATATATGTCTATATAAAACAGCGTCTGCGGCTTCGCCCGCGTGTACTTCACGTCATTTTTGGATCACGTCATGTCATTTCCCCCTTGCCAGCAATCCCTAATTCAAACCAAGCAAGAAATATTTTGTTTTCACTATAGAAAACCTCTACCCTCCGTGACACATCCTAACGACCAACAAATAAAATCGAAATTTTTTCATCGGTTCAGAAGAAAATGCAGATATTTCAGGTTGCATTTGTACCTATACAGGTGCATACATAATGCGAATGTATATTCACATTTTCGTGTAGTATTTCGTATAGATAAAGAACTAGTTTCTTTTAAAGTTTATAACTTTGCTATTATCAAGGGAAGCAAGACTTGTTTAATTCAAAAATGTTAATTTATCGTGGAATTATTTCTGAACACTTCGGAGAAAGTTATATTCGTATTCGCTCGTAAAAACTTTTAACTTTGTTGCTAATAGTAATAGATATTCTAATTTGAATAATCGTCGGCAATTACTATGAACCGATTAAGGGCCGTTTATTGTACGGTTTAATTTTGTGTAACTGTCTATTCGAAATGTTAAATTGCGAGGACTAGATTTTCGTTTGAATACAATTAATTTTCATTGAAATATTATAGTGTTGATATAATTTTGTTTTACAATAGGCGTATTATGGTTTATGCAGTTAATAAACAGGTGAAAACTGATTATATGTTTTAGAATGCTTATGCAGTATATATGTTCAGCTAATAGTTAATTTTGAAAAAAGATTAACTACCCTTATGTATTGTAACACCCCATTTTAATAGAAAAGTTTATACGTTTTTATAAGTCAAAATTAATTTGCGTTTTGAACTCGTTTTTAGTAATTTGTACGCTTGTGAATATAACGCTTTGTCTTTGATACTATTCACTTTAGAAATGGCATTTCAAATATTTATATCATTGTGTTATGTGTCAAGAAGCCGACAAGTGCAATAAAAACGTAAAAGTACTGCTTAGCATAGATAGAGTTATGAACTGTACCAAGGAGAATCCTTGTTGATATAATGATTGTTCTACTTCTGTTTTTTTTTTTATGCAAGAATGAAGGCCAGATGGAAATTGATGAGGATTCTTTAAAAAAAAAAATTAAAATCGACTTCCTTCCAGGTCCATTTAAATTATATTTATCCACGTTCTCTTTTTGAATGTGAGATATATTCTGTATGTATGTATGTCTGTGTGGTACGTCAGAATTCAGAACCGATTGATTTGTAGTTTGATTCAAAGAAAGGAAGAGATCATTTTCTCCTGTAAACCAAGGAATAGGGTCGCATGGGGGTTTGAAGTTAATACAATGGCCAATTAAGCAAAGTCGCAGGGGAATTATCTTTCCACAAAAATATTAGAGAGAAACCGTTAGATTTTGTGCGATACTTACTGCACTAGGACCAGGTTGATGCAGCTTTTTTAATATCCACATCCTTTAACCCAAATAAAAGTATATAACGATATTGTTATTGTATATAGTAAATCAATTATTAGATTATAACCTGATATCGGATATTAATAAGTATGTATTTAAATGCACACTGAATTTTCTTCCTGTACCTATAAAAACAATAGCCTTAAATCGTTGGTTTTATACATAGTTAATTATTTTGTTCCAGATCAAGCAATGATAATAAGTAACATTATATTATCATACATCTAATCTTTTAAAATACATTTAGACGTGTTTTTTTTAAGTCTAGATGCCTCCTTCCTCTTAGATTGAATGATTAACAATCATTATAATTATTATATATAACTTGCTCTCAAATATTTTTCTTTGTTTGAGGTGAATTCAGTTCACGTAATAATTCTTTTTATCCATAAATATCCATCAAATGCTACTAAATAACTAAAATTTTCTATTTATATTCAACTAAAAGTATCACGACAAACGGTTGAAAACCCATGCATCCAAAAAATCATAAAAAAACAGTCGAATTTAGAACCCCCTTAGCTATTGGGAGTGTCGGTTAAAAAAGGAAAAGTAGCGTTTTTTGTTAGCGTTTTCTTATAAAGTTTAGAACTAACTTAATGTTTTTATACTTTTAGCAAACGAGAAATGTTCAAAGGCCAACATTTATTCATAATCAACAACTTGGTGGTAGAATAACGTGCTAATGTGAGATAGATGCTAATTCTCGTATATTATTATTATTATAGACAACCGACCGATATTTTGTTATTAATTCACAACCAACTTTTGCGTTGATTTCAATATTGAATTGTAATTTTTTTAGCACTTACTGAGTGAGACTAGTGTTGTTTGCAATTACAAGTTCTAGGCGTAGGCCTGCTGGAGAAGGAAAAAAATTATAAATATTTAAGTATCGATTTAAAAATGTATAATAAATATGTAATAGGTATAATTAAATTCGATCGTTTATAAAAAAAATGAAATTCTATGTCCGATACTCCTGCTAATACTGCTTTCATCAACCATTCTATAAAGTATGTACAGAACCAATTATTTTTTTAATATTATTTTTCTTAATTTGCTTTGGTTGTAGATTTAACGATTGTATTTTACAAAACATTTTATTTTTTATATCCGTAGCAGTATCTCAGACTACAATGACGTCATCAAGATAAATCGAAAGTGATTCAAGTTTACGGCTATCTATGAGAAGATTCCATTTCACTTGACCCGATGTAACCCTCTTCAATATTCGTCTCGATTCGCGAAGGCTCGATTAGCTTGTGAAACCGAATGCCCATTATTGTAGTGCGAGAGCTAGCATAAGTTTTGTAGTGTGTTAAGTATTTAGTGTCGGTGCTTTTCAGTATTGTTACGAGTAACACTTAACTTGTCAAGTGTTTTTTTTTAATTTTCAAAAAGTTCGTCGTAAACTTCCTCCGAACTTTAGAAATTCACATCAATTCATTCCCATTGCTGACCGTACCAATAGGTACATTACCTAACTAATAGGTAACGAAAACACCCAAACAAAACAATGCACTGTAATTAGTATCCAACATGCCTAGCCCCAATCGCGGGCCAATCAACAGTCGGGCGGATAATGAAGTATTAATGACGGTTGCGCAAGCGCAGCGGCTCGCGTCGATTGTCACTCAAGTGATACGGATCTCGTTTGATATTCAATAACATTGGCCGAACGATTTGACGAATAAAGCTTGGTCTGTGGGCTGTTGTGAATGGTGAATTGATTGGAATTCTAGATTGTAATGTTATTAACATTTTTTATATGTTATTTTTGTATGTCCGACTCTTTAGCTATATCTCTGTTTGTTTCATTTCATCTTATATATAATAAAATAATATCATCAGTTTACCTTATTATCCTGCTTAGGACCGTCACTATTAAATGATTTCTTTACGTAAACCATTCTGCATAATAAAGCAAGTGAGACAATTTTGTTTATTCCATCATTAGCGTTTTTAGTATCTGTTTTAACTATGTTTAATAATACAAATATAATACGTTTTCATAAGCTATGCCAAAATATTTAACATATTAAATCATAATACATTCTGAAAAAAGAAAATTACCTACACATACTGTTATAAATTTGAGGAATTTAGTATATCTAGCCTAATCAAGGGCACAGACAACATAATGATATGCTCAAAGGTTGACGAACTCTATTACACTATCGAAAATTAGCAATAACCCAAATTGCCAGTCATTAATGCTAAGAGTGTTCAGAGAAATCGTTTGTAATTGTACAATTTACCGAATCCGCTGTGTATAAGCCACACAATAATAATAATAAGACACACAAATAGAAATTTGTGTGTCTTATTATTGATGGCTTGATAGGTCAATGGTGAAATTGACACGTTTTCCGAAAGGTTTGAGGTTGTCGGTTGTATGTTAGAGATAAAGCGCACTGGCTAGATCAATTTTGACTGCAACAATCAGTCAAAAGTAGTTTTGACCGATTCAGATGCCTTTAGTTTAAAACATTTTTTTTATGTTTATACAATGTGGTAATATATATTGCGATATGATGATATTTTCGGTTTTTTTTTGTTTTCGTTGAATTAAGGGTTATGTTCATTGAGGCTTTATATGTATTTAACGATAGGTAGATTTAACAATGTTATATATCTTAATTTACACAAAAAATGAAACTAGTTGTTTTACTACGTAATGGAGGTACTTAAAATTTCAAAATTTAAAGTAATATTTAAACAATATAATAGAAAGTTTTGCACTTTTTCTTTCAACACTCTCCTATGCTTTGTCATTGTCAAATCTTGTATGTATTCGCAATAATGAGTGATCAGTTTTAGTGTTTTTTTACATAGACCAAGAGATGGTTGACGATTTTTATATTAAATCATATTTGACTTGTATTCAAATTTTTTATGATCAATAGTCAATCAAAAAATATTAAAGAATTCTTGCATATTTTTCCATTTCTTTCAATTCGAATTAACCTTTTTTATGGTGAAGATTCTCTTTCTTTTCTTCTTCTTCTTCTATTTATAAAAAATGGTTTTTTATAAAGAAGATATCATAAAAAAAAAAAATTTCATACAAATAAGATAAATTTCATAACTAGTTTCTAAAATCAAAAATGTTAAGATCGAAATAAAATAGAAATTCTCTTCGTGATGTGATGGTATCGATTAATTATTGCTAATATTATCAAAACTAAACATCACAATAAAATTGATTGACACGATATTTATTTAACCTGAATGCTATGATACTTCCGAGTTTAATTTTATAGACCTTAATGATTTTATTCCATTTTCATGCTCATTACCCACTATAACTATTACTAGTTAAACCTTAATCCAATTATGAAAATAAGGTTACGATAACTGTTTTATTAGAAATGAATTATAAGTCTCAATTGTAAAACGATCCACGTACCTACTAATAAAATTGTTTTCAATTAAAAAGGATACAAACCTCAAACGCAAATAAAGAAAATAAAACGTAGTACAGAACTTCAACAACAAGATATCTAACGAACACTGGCATCACAAGAAGAAATAACAAATAAATTTTACAGTGCCTCGTGAACGAGTGACCGTATGTCGCAAACATAGTGACTTTGAGTAAGATGTGAAAGTGTTTAAATATACATACCAAAATGTGCAGCAAGGATCAAATCACTCACATCCTGGGGAAGATCAATGTGGTAAGTATACAAAATTAACTTTAAACTAACATATTATAAGGCTGTAGGTGCTGACGTATTATGAGGCGACCGAAACGTATGTTCCCTCGGTTCTTCGGTGATTTTCTATAACCTACATTAAGATTGTTTTTTACTATATTGAAATTGAACTCTTTTCCCGATTGAACTGTTAAGCGATTTCGTAAAATAATAATATAACTATCGATTCAGCTTCTACAGAAGTATAAAACATATCGTATAATGCTATTTTGTAATTGAACATCTTTTCTTAAGTCGATACTTACAATGTTAAGTGTTATTTGTTTTTATATAAATTTATAACGATGTGACTTATTAAAAGGCGACAAAATGTGTGTCTAGGTCACCTTTATGCAATCTAATTAACCGAAAATTAATTAATATATATTGACAAATTGCTATCTATTTTAGATAAGAATGCGATTTTAAAATGCAATCTTTTAAAGATGCACAATTTAAATTCTAATTTAGCGAGAAAGACATTTGAATTCGGTTTGAAATACTTATAAAAATGTATAAGTAGCTCACCCGAAGAGTTTTTTAATTTGTTAAATCTATATTAATTACAGACTTTTACATATATTTAAACACGATTGTATTGTGGAATGAAGTTCGGCGGTGGTAATCATCCTGAATATTTAATGATAATAGAGCTTTGTTGTTAAATATTAAATTGTTTTGTTATATATAATAACGCAGGGCAATTTAAGATTTTTAATTGCCTATTACAGGTATCATAAAGCTTTTATTGCGTTCTAATTATATTTATCGTCCACTCACGCATTATCTGTTGCAACGAATGTTTACAATCAAACACCAAGAAACATTCTAACGAATGCAAAGAGAACGATTTATTTACATTGCGATTCGATAAATAATGTCGTAAACATGTAGGAATATTAAACGGTGATTGCATGCAAAATATGCTTCGGTTTCACACAGTATATTGGGTAAATCGACCGCGATGTAATTAGGGATTGCGAGTGGTTTCATAAGTTTGCAAGGCTGTGGTGTGAACAGTAAGGAAAGCGTCCTAGTCTTTTCTCATTCCGGCGGTTCTAGGAGTTAATTTGGTAGCCATGAAAGTGACTGTGGTGCGGGTTTATCAGCGTGTTATTGGTTATATTTACTAGTTGATTCAGTTGATAATTGATTCTGCTTGGATAGCTTTATCGTTTTCTAAATTCTGAGGAAATAGGTGCTATGTTATATTTTAGAGTTATATTTTGAGCCTTGTATTTTCAAAACTTATGATTATATATTTTGTCTGTTAAAACGGCAAAGTATATTGTGTGAAATGATAAGTTCGCTGAAAGCTAAAACTATCCGTCTGAACGGGCTCTTACGCGAGATGAATATCCTGCGTGACCGGTTCTCGTGTTGTTAATTGTTTGACGAGTAGACTGTCTCCTTATGGTCATGACTCCTGACCCGCCGATTGGATCAACTGTTACTTTCGGTAGAAAGCTGTTCAGTCTCTGCAAGGAAAAGTTAATTTGTTTAGCTAATTTAGTCGTAATGAGGATGCTTTGTCACATGTGATTGCTGGGATGGAAGTCGGATAAGATTTAATGGTAGGGGATAATGGTCTCTATATAGGAGACGGCAAGGTTCGTAAATTGTTTACGTTTTCATGAATGAGAAAATTCATTACTGTCTCTTAGATGTTAGATATGTTTATTTTAAATTATGTATGTATAATTGTATATTTTAGTTGGAATTTGGTTGATTGTGGAACATATCTTTGTCGTTTTTATTATATTTATATTTATAATGTCATTTTATAAAGAAAGGACCCGTTTTAAGCTCGGATTTTTCAAATAAAAGTTAATAAAGATAACATTGATATAAATGTCATTCATTTACACGTATATTACATATTTCATGAACACTTGATTCCAGCTTTATTGTCAAAAAAAACAGACCTACATCATCAAAATTACAGATCATATTTGCATATTCACCACATACTTACGTAATTTTAAAACGAATGAGCGCTTACAAAAACAATGTGCGTCTTTTATCTCAGCTAATGTTTAATTAACGCAGTCGTGCCTATCTGTCGCTAGTCAAGTGGGCGTCCCGGTGATTGATGTCTCTATGTTGTACTAGAGGCATTCGCTCCCGATCACCATTGCGGGTGACCTTAGCCATTCTCGTGATTACTTATTCTAGCTGACTTTTAACAGAGCTTTAATGTTTGCACGGAAGGTTTGGACGGCGTGTGACGTGTGATTAATTGATTTTGTGCTAATACGAAAGTGGTTTTTGATTCTTTGCGGTCATAGGCCAGAATTCAGATTTGAGAAGATATTAGGAAGTTGTGTGTAGGGAATGAATGAGTAGGTACTTTATTGGGTTAATTTACGGTTGGCAATAGGAACAAATAATAAAAGTGACTATTTGCATAATCTCTAATAAACTTTAAATATTAAAAATGTTATGGTGACCTTAGTGGAAACCATTAAATAAGGATGATATTGTCATTGAATATCTTAAAATAGTTTAGTTTCCTAGTTGAGTATAAAAATGGTTGTATCGTAAAAAGTGGCTAAGCTAACAAAAAAGCTGATCGTCACCACTTTATTAACTGATTTCCACTATGTGAATGTAGTTCATTCGTGATCACGTTCGTTGCTTCCGCGTGCCTCAGGACTTGTTGTGCGATCTTACTCAGCCGTGTGAAGGTTTCGATTATATGATACATTTAATGTTGTCTAGACTTGTATGGTGCTCTTCTATATTGGGCGTGTGAGGGTTTCTGACTGTCTGATGTTATGTTGGTTGGTTGGTTGGTTGGTTGGTTGGTAGTTAGTAATTCGTTGGAACTCCCTGATTTTTTGATTTGAGTGCGTTCTGAATCATCAGAATTCATCAGATGACCTTTTCATTATTTAGAATAATAATGGTAGGTATGCAGTTCGTGTAGTGGACCAGATAGTTGCATAGCTACTTATTTTTTTATGATTTAACTAGATTTTGCCCACGGTTTCGCACGCGTTAAATTCGGCAGTAGTTTAATAAATGTTATTATACACAAACCTCCCACTTGAATAACTATCTATAAAAAAACCATCAAAATCCGTTGCGTAGTTTTAAAGATTTAAGCATACATAAGTACATACAGAGAAAGCGACTTTGTTTTATACAATGTAGTGATAGGTTGTGGGATTAAGGCGTTTTAATAGTATTGTGTGTATCAATCTAAAAGTGTTAAAATGTTAGCGGGGCTTGGTAATGAAGATATTTATTTTTTGTTCATTATATAAATGTTTTAATACTTGTTAAGTTCTGCCTATGTTGTTTACAGGTTAATTTTTTTTTTAATTTTGCGGTATTTTTTTACACAGCTTCGTGCTAGTTGATTATTACACCGCGACATAACATTACCGACGTCCGTGACATTGCATTTACTTTCAGGCTAATGTTGGGCAATGATTGATATGTTAATAGCCAATACTTAACGACTAGCCTTCGACAAAACACACCGTTTCCTTCCCCGTATTGATTGGCCGCTGGTATGCGTTTAATTGCTTTGTCGTGTTTGTTTGGATGATTTCCGTTATCATTGACAGCTTTTGCTGTCTCCGCGTCAACAGTAATTGGAACATGTTGGACATTTGTAATCGCTTGAGCGGTTCCTAATTTGTTCTCCAATTCTATATGTTTAGTTTTGTAAATTAGTTATAGTGTTAGTTAAATAATAATGTTTATATAATAGTAATTGATTTATGCGCCATGATACGTTTATATGGTGTAATATATTGTGTGCATTTTGTGGAATATTGGCATGAAAGTACAATTTATCAGTTGAATTTTAAACGGGATTCTCATAAATGATATCAGCATACATAAATTGGTCAACATACTCCGTGCGCTGTGTTAAATATTCACTGCAGTACGATGCATTGAATTGAATGATGTTTATTGTGGATTATACAAAGTGGACGTTGTTCGCAAATACGTGCGTGACAGTGTTATAAAGAAAGTAAATATCATTGTGTTTTTACAATCGATGATTGATATACGTTTGTTGTTTCTTTTGCTGAGTTTATGCTCAATTGGTTTTATGGAAACATTGCAATTTAGGAGTGCTGTAGCTGTGCGCTATATGTCATTTTTATCCAATGTGACGGGAGGATAATGGTTTTCGAGCGTATGTATGGAGCTATGTATGTCAATTCCCTTGGCACGCTTTATAGCTCAGAGCGGTGGATGGATTTTGATATATCAGTAGTCGTTGTAATCATCAGAAATGTGGTAGTGATATAGGCTATGTAAATTTACAAAATGACAAACTGACCTTTTAAAATAACTTGTGCCTATGAAAGAAGTCTATGAATGTCTAGAAGCCTATGAGGAAGAAATTTGGAAACATTCAGGTCAAGCGAATTTGTTAGATGATATTTTTATACCGTTGTTTTAGGTATAACGTTATCAGTAATTATCGTTTATGGACTTCAAGAGATCCGTAAGATTTATCGTGGTAAAGGTGTATTTTAGTGAAGTTAGTATAACATTTTTTTTCTTTCTCTCTTTTTCTTTTCGTGTATCTACAATTCGTCTCACGTTTGACCGAAGAATCGAATGATAGTACGTACGATGTAGATCAATTTGGGCTTCGATAGAAAGTAAGATGCGTTTGCGAGGTCATCGGTTCCGTGATTCGCCTTGAATTCATGAATAACGTTAATGAATCGATCTCGTTACTGTTTTGATTGATCACGATGAATGCGGCCAATTGCATTGATGGATGATGGACGGGAGTTTAAGTGAATATGTACGCTGCTGGGATTTGAGAGGGAAGATGTGACGTCACGGCTTATAAGGAGTGTGTAAATACTATGATATTGTATCGAGTATGACCAGTTCGCGCGTTATTGAAACTAACTACTACATGACCATTCATTTGTACAGCAAGGCTTATTTTAAAGCATTTGAATTGTCTTCGTATTGTCTGTGGGAAGGCATGCTATAACAATATATAAATATGTAAGGATGTTTGAAATCGTCGTTTTTTTTTCTTACTCCTATAAACAAATTAACAATACATTCACTCTTATATTTAGTATTTATACATAGATTCCGCTTTGGAATTTCACGTTACTTTTAACATTACATCACCAGTCATATGTTTTTCTATCGAACTCTAAAAAGGCTTATGTAAGTAGCGGTGAGGTTGTTAATTGTAAGATAAACACGCGTGTTGTTGTGTTTTCGTATTGACATGTTGAACTTTCAAAAATTATACGTGCACGTTGTAGAGAGTTGAGTAATAGTTATGGAGTTATTTTGGTTGTGCTGAGTGATGATTGGCGATAATTGATTTATGATGTACTTATTAGAGAAGAGAAACAGTGTCATTATTTATTACAATTACGTTTACACAGATAATAGAATACTATATTAGGTTTAAACTAAAAGTAATGACGCACGTCCGAGCAATAGGACTATGTGCATAATTAAGATGTCTCTCTCAATAGATATAGAAGGGATTTTTATAGTTTTTTAGTTTTTAGCAAAGCAAAGAAATTAACAAACTTGAATTTAGGTATTAAAACAATAAACACCGTGTTTAGTACTAAAATTGATATTTGATAGGGGTCCATCAACTTTATTGAAACTAATTATAAATTAACACCCATTCTTACCGATTTTGGAACTTTTGTGTAACGTCATAAGTTTTTTTTTAGGCTGCACATCGCGAAATATTTGCAACGTATTTAAATACTTACCATACTTGAACTGACGCGGAGATTTTTATCTATGCTTCTAATTCATAGAACTCAAATCCCAATACACATAGTTACAGTTTCTTTGAAATATTCATCAACGTCTTGCTAATAGTTAGTTCCCACACAAAAAGTTCACTATTAGCTTGAGATTATTACGTATGAATGAATTTAGTGTTTGCATATTATGTTATTTGCTTTTTTTGGCGATTATTATTTATAAAAATACAGTTTTTGGTTTTCAAGTGATCAGATTTCTGAATTTTTAATAACACATGAATACACGTATCTGACTAGTATTCAACACAATCGGGATAAGAGAATGCATTATTGAATAAAAACATCCAAATACACAGACTTTCATCCTTTTATCTTATTATGAGGCAATGTTAAATATTATAAGGAGATTGAAAATTAAAACTGTTCAATGATTTTTTTATTACATTGTTAGTTCCTCGTACCGAGTTATTTATTTATATTGTTTGCGATCCAAAGGATTGATTCCGCTATTCTTTTCGTTGCAAACGAATCGACAAAGGGGGCGTGAAGGTCGCAGCAATTTGTCTATTGAATGACAAGAGTTTATCAGAGGTCGGCCCGTGTTTACATTGTGCGGTAATCAATTATTTACTATTGATGCTGGGCTGCGTTGTGTCAAGGATACGTAGTAGACTTTAATATGCTAGGCGTGCCGCTTATGTGCGATGTGTTAGCGGCGGGTTTCAGTAAATTAAGTGCTGGGTTTCGAGTTTTCTGTTGGAGATTTTGATGGATAGATAAATATCGTTATATCTTGTCAAAACACGGGTTGCAACGGTTTCCGCTCCTTCGCGTGGATTTTCGGGATTTAAACTATTCTTTATCCTTCCCTATCCTCTCGGGTCTCAAATTATTAATAGTTTAATAGTTAAGGCGTTGCTTTCTTTTGTAATACAAGTAGAGATTAAGTGCAATCTCAAACATATTTGTAGATATTTGTAGTATGAGTTATTAGGCAAAGTGTTTATTATAAATAGTAAGGATAGTAGTAGGAGGATAAATATAAATATCGAAAACAGAACACCATGTATACGTAAGAATCTATTTACGTTTAGGCGGAGCCATCGAAACTTTAATAAAGTGAAAACAAACCATTTGCATAGATATGGCGAATATTATTTGATTTCGCGCTAAAAGCTTGACGAATTATAAAACAAATCGCGTGACTATAATGTAAAATGGCCGTTTAAAAATTTACATATTGGTCAAAACTTGCGTATTTCAATAATTGGATTATTTATTGCCTTAATCTTCGGTGTTAGGAAACCGTTTTGGTTAGCCTAGATATTTGCGAATGGATTGAAATCATTGCTACAATATATTTTAAGTGAACTGGCGTTTAAAAATGTGTTTTGTTTGCGTAATTCGCAAATTGTTTAGTTTTAGTATTTAGGTAGGACAGTCTTATCTCAGTCTATAGTAATTTATGTGTTTTTTTGTTTGTAAATGCTGCCACGCATGGTATTTTGTAACTTTATTATAAATTAAGTAAGAATAGCTTGTTTGTTATTCCGTAGTTAATAAGACCAAAGAGTAATATTATAATTGGATGACTATCGCTTGCCAATAGAAATAAAAATTAAACAAATTGTCATTATATTTTTGAAACTTTAACCTATTATTAATTGTTTTGCCAATATTTTAACAGTTTTGTTGTCTGTACTTGCTGAATTGAGTAACATTATATATCTCTAAATATGATACACTTCCAGGCTAACAACATTTTTAATGTACACTTATGAGTATTTGATTTCACGCCATTTTGTATGATATTTTGTATATTCATTGCAACGTATAGGGATTTGTCGGTATAAATTGAATGTTTACATCTAAGAGCGGCCGTAGTTTATTTAATGAATTCCATAAGGTGAGGCAAAACGCCTAGCCATATGGCTTACAATTTGGAACAGCCAAACACAACAATCAAACCCGGAAGATAAAGAAACATTAGACAAGAAATCAAATCACGCGGCACCTTTCATCGGCTACATCTCGCACGTACCGGCTCAATTAACTCGCCAATGTATAATTGGGGTCACTGTTGCATAACTGTTACGAGATCCGGCCGCTTGTTCCGTTTTGTATCCGATTTTGTGAGTAGATGTTACTACAGGCGCCTAGTGAACAGCTGTCTTAGCTAGTCCGCATGATTTTTTTGGAATTTCTATGTTTTCTTTCGTTTTAACATAGAATTAACATTCATTTTTTTCCCAAGGAGGTTCTGTAGGTAGATTGTGGCGTGTTAGCTCTGCTTTGATTGTATTGAAAATTGACGGATTTAATCTAATTAGTATTTTCGTCATATATACTCTGTGTATGTTTTGATTAATTGAAAATCAGTTGAATAAGGATAGTAGTAGAATCTATAAGCGCTTTTGGGCAGCAGTCTTAGCTATGCTTTAATTTCCGATCTTTAAGAAGTTTTTGTTTTGAGTGTTCGTTTACCTTATCAAACCTTTTTTTTACAAAAACGAAGAGCTTCTATCTCCATATTGGTATCAACTCGTATTTACATTTCATTCAGTTAATGTATTCTCTAAATCGCCTCTTTCTATGTTCACCTATTTCTTTTAACGACACGATTTTGCCCGCCATATAAATCTGTATGTGCACTGTATACAGGTGTGGCATGAATAATGCAAGACTTTTGCATCACGTCCATAGGGAAGCCGATTTATTACTTGTTTACGCTGATTGAGTTCAAACTTACAGCCGGATTCCTGGACATTTTTTCTAGATCACTTCTAGCGCTGGATTCGCTATCTTTGGTTGTAAAAAATGCGTGATTTATTTAATGGTTGTGTGTTATCCGGATAGTAGGAGTAACTAAGATAGGTTTTTATATTGAAATAATTATAAGGGTTAAGACGATATTATTGTTAATGGAGCATAAGTATAGTGTGATGTGATAAATGCAATAGGTTTCTTGCTGTAAATATATTTACAGCGTTTAGTTTGGTAGAATATAATTAAAGAAAGAGAAATCAATCAAGTTTATAGTTACAAACTCACAATTGTTTATTTGTACGGAAGCAATTGGACAAACAAACGAATGTCGTAAAATGTAGAATGTAAACATGGTTACATTATTTTATTATAGGTATAATGTCGTATTGTCATTGAAAGATTTATCGTGCTGTAGCCGTTTCGAAATCTTTTATTATTTCTCCACAGGTATTTGCGGTGATTGCATAATTTACGAATAAGCTAATTAAAACTAGCTAAATAGTCAATTGGAAACGTGTTTCAGATCAAAGAAGTAAATAGTTGTGTAACATGCTTAATTAATTGATGTCTTAGATAACTTATCGGAAAAACTGGGTAAGAGGAGAGTGTTCTAATTCGTTGCAGTGATTAGATAAACGCTCAATGGACATAGTTTGTTGCATCCGAGTGGTGGGTTACATATAGCAGTGGTGATACACTTTAACTTTAAATGGAAATCTAAGAAGAACTTTTATGCGATGTTTGTATTCATGTAAAAAGATACTTTCCTATGGTGCTGGAAAATAATTAGACGACATGTGATACAGTTAACTGTGGAGATTTGCAGTGAAAATTTAAATGTATGTATAGATGTATATATAATAATGAGTAGCTCAATTTTTTTCTTATTTGAAAACAAAAAGGACAATAATAAATCGTATGTAAATTTTATGAATTTTCCGGAGATAATAATAAAGCTGGTCACGATTTTGTTATCTTAGCATATACGCGAAAGTATTTATAGTTTGGTTGCCAAAACAACTTCGTTAGGTAGTCAAGGTTTCTCGTTATTTAGCATTAATTTTATATATATATATATATATATATATATATATATATATATATATATATATATATATAATTAAATGCAACTCTAGAAAAACAGCTGGAACGTTTAATACAATTTTTTTTTAATTTTTATAATATAAAGAGGAAAGATTTGTATATACTCATGTTTGTAATGTTTTCTTACAGAAACTACTGGACCGATTTCAAAAATTTTTTCACCATTACAAAACTGCAAGTTCACTGAGTGACTTAGGATATATCTGTACCAAAGGCAAAGCCGGGGCGAATAGCTAGTCACTCATAAAATTACAATACGAAAGCATTTAATTACTCATTTGTTATAAAACACGTTCAATTACATACAAGCTGATTTATACCGCTAAGAACAATTTCGTAATAATTATAATCATTGTTTCATTCAAATTGTTGAACCTTCAATGGAAGGTCCGATAATTTGACTGATCCTGTTGATTAATTGCATTCGGATAATCACATTTTGAAAGACGATGACGATGTCAAAGGTGTCAAGGAGGCAATCAACGGAGTATAATTAAATTTATCCTCGGTCTCTCGCTGTACCAAATTATTAACATTATGTGGATATTGATTATAAACTAAACTTCGTTAATGATTGACACAAAAGGTGAATATATCAATTGGGGAAAGGAATTTCTGAGCTTAGCAAACAACAACGATATAATTTTTAAAAACATATTGGGGCACTCAATAGGTATTGAAGTAATTTGTTTAGCATTGCTAAAAACTGTAATCTTCTGTAAATACAGTGTGTTCTCACGAAAGTCTACCACCTGTGAAATTCGTATACCGCGGACTAGCACTATTATTTACATAGTATTTAAACAAAACTCGACCCTGCATTGACCCCTGCGAAACCCCCGCAGCAAAATCCTGCACGTTCCGTGTTCCTACAATAAAAACATCAGCATATTCATCGTCGTTCACTTTCACCACTTGCACCTCAGGCTTCGTCGCGTACGTGATGTCCATGGTTATGCTGTCCTCCTAACACACTATGCGTTTCGGAGTCTTTCACGGTCAAGAAAGTGATCGCTGATAGATGGCAGTTCCGTGAGTCGAGAAGATATACAAATTTCGTGTTCACCTGTGATCGGAATTACTTACGTGTTTCGTTGTGATTTATTTTAAATGCAGCTTGTGTATATTAAAACTTAGGTCCCGGATATATGATTTAACTTGAAGCTTCTTTTTATAATGTTTCATAAATGTTTTAACAATCAAATTGACGATTTTTAAGTTTTTCTTACTGCATATCTTTCCAATGCTCGAGAATACAGTTCTCATGTTAATGGCCTCCTTACATGAAAACAGGTCGACGGTCACGGTCAACGAAAGTGACTATCCACTCGGATTGTCGGATTTGTTACACGAGTCTGTTTTGTTAAAGCATGCTGTATTCTCACATTGTTGTTTGCTTTTGCGGAAACTACTATTGAATAGAAGCCACGTTTGTTTTAAACGTTTTCCCTTTTTTTAAATATTAAAATTTTTATAATGGTAAATAAAATTGTTTTTTTATTATTATTTTATTATTATTAATTAGTATACTAATGTATGAAAAATAAAAAAATATAAACCCAATTTAACAACGTGCTTTAGTCTTTTATAAAAATCTCGAATAGCTTCAAACAACTCAATTTTAATGATAGTCATTACCGCGAGATACAGCGTTAAACGCGTCTTCCGCGTTTTGCATCTTAATTAGCCGCTTCCGAATCGGCGCTAATTAATTATATTAACACAAACATACAGCTCGTTAGCACTGTTTCCACACATTGCGAGTAAACTGTGAAACAGGTGGAAATAAGGTTTCTGCCTATCACTGGTTCCGATCTAAAATGCAATAGTTCACTAAATGCCGATTCAAAGTTCAAGAGAACAATGCTTTGGCTCTGATGAAATTGGTACTTGAGATTTTGATGACGTGTAAAATTGAATTTGGGGCGGAATTAATGAAAATGTGATGAACACGAGGGAGGTGAATATTTAATGGTGTTGATGTGCGTGGGATAATGAATTCGCAATGAGATTCTTGATATATATTAAGTGTTATCGTCGTTGGATCGTCACTCGTCAGCATTCCCAAAATTGTTAACTGCCTCCAATGTTTCCAAATTAGCAACTTATAACCCTTTTCATGAGTTATTTGGCTATTTATTTTCGATATGCTTATCGTAATTCTCAGCATTCTCGGAATGTAGTTCCCATGGTGATGTGTTTTAGAAAATTTCATGAATATTCATCATCCTTTTTAATTTTGTTTGAAATCTACATTTGGTTTTCAAATCGTATAAAAGCATACGGTCGTGTTCAATTTTCAACGTCTTAATGGTGTTGAATTTCTAAAAACCTTCGTGAATGCAATCCTACATTCATATTAATATATTAGAAAATACGTCAAGAATAATAAAATGCGGAAGAAGAAAGCGAGAATGTGAATGAACGAGTAGCAAACATAGTATATGCGTTATTTATCATACAATTATTATTATTGATAGACAACGTCCTAAGGTGATTGCGTCAGAGCCGAAGAAAGTCGCTCAAAAATACTGGTTTTGACATTCTATTATCTAATCATTTCACTTCGGGCGTAGTGTTTTTTAATACAGTTATCTTTTGAATCAATCATGAATCAGTGATACTGGATAAACTGAATTATAAATTATGTCATTATAAAATTTTAAACATGAGGATCGGTTCTCTAAATAAATTCATGTTGTTCAAAATTTTATAACAAACTAGCGGTCCGCCCCGGCTTCGCACGTGGTACATATACAGCCTAAAGCCTTCCTCAATAAATTGGCTATCTAAAACTGAAACAGTTTTTCAAAACGGACCAGTAGTTCCTGAGATTAGCGCATTCAAACGAACAAACAAACAGACTCTTTAGCTTTATTATATTAGTGCAGATATTTTAAATTTAACTTTTATTTTGTATTAAACTTAATCAATTGCAATGTTATAAACTTTAAACCAGCACATGTTAATACATCGATGAGCCATATTAACCAAATTCGAAAAATGAAGAAAAATAACTGCTAAACCGTGACAAGCGAGCGACTGTGTCAAATGCCTAGCTCAGGTCGTTAACATACAAATTGCACTAAAATCTGCGAATTGATTCGATCGATTACACTTTATAACCTTGATATTTTAGCTTTATAAAATTTAGAAATATCTACTGTATCACTTATTAATCATAATTTATTCAAGACTTAGAAATATTTACGCAAATTACCATAAACATTACCATTTAAGTTAGTATGTAGGTATTTAGACTACTGACTTTATAGTCCATGGCGATGCCCTACAGAGTTTTATATGCAAACAAAATATAATTGTTATTATTTCTTTGATTTAATGGTGAATGGAATTGAGTGAAAGTGTAATAAAGTTTTATGTTCTTCTTTTGAGGCATGCTCTATGCATTCATTGTAATAGGAAATTATGTTATTGTTTCTATCTATAGGCCGAAACATGACCTAAATTATTAATATTGAGGTATCAAGCAAGAAATATAACGAGTTGGTGTGTGGCGTTAAGATATTAGCATAGAATGAAAAAAAAAAATGAATTGATAACAATTGAAATTGAGGACGCTGAAATTGAATTTTTTGTGTGGGAAAATAATCTCATTGAACTACGCTAATGTTTAAGTTTCATCACTTATAATCCTCTAAATATTGCGTATTGTTCCTTGTTATTGTTATATCAGGGAAGTATTCATTACAAGGTTTTTCGCTCAGATCAAGTTTCGCAGTAGGTACATATAACTAGTATGTCATTTTGGACGAATTGTTACGATTCATTTTACAAGGCGTTAGAATAATTTAATACTTGTTTAACATTGTGATTGGTGATAATGCGGAAATGTAATTGAGCAGGAATAAAAACTGAACGAAAATGTATTTGCCATGTTGATCTTGTGCAATGATAAGATACGTTAGATCGCATGAATCATCTGTTATTTTTGAAAACTTGTGTACGTTTACTTTTTTATGCATTTTTTATCATATTAGAGATTCTGTATATTAGTAATAGTATGTATAATATGTTTGCATATGATTTTTCTTTCGCTTTTATTACCTTAAAGTTTATTTTTTTTATTCTTATATTATTTTATATCTCATCTTTTATCCTTATCCCGACAGAAATGGATTTACAATAACTTATATGTATATGCGCTAACTTCAGTTGTTAATAGAATCGTCTAAGTCATCGTTTGTACCTTCTACAAGGAAACCTTATTTGGAGACAGATGTATAGAATAGAAATTAATATATTATAAAAATCGTTGCAGGGTCTTCCATCTTGGTCCCGCGGTCTGGAGGCGGCGGAGGCGGCGCGCGCGCGCCTCGTGCGGTGGGCGTGCGGCGAGCCACCGGCGGAGCCCGAGCCGCGCAAGAAGATGCCGCACGCGCTGCGCCGACGCTGGCCCATGTGCCCGTGCTTGCAGGTAAATTTGGTTATTTTTGGGTGTTTTGTAGATAAGTCTGTCTTCATTTCGATGTCACAAGAAACAACAAAAGAAATACCCACTTTTAACATCAAATTATTATATAGGTAATAAAGGAACAAAATTCGATAAATCCACAATGTTCTAAATTAGCTGATGATGTAAAAGCCAGGTACAAAACGAAACTTGATTCTAAATAAATAAACTAAACATTACCCGAAGTTTCAAGGATACTTTTAATATTAGAACATTCTGCCATTTAATACGGTTATAGGTAGTGATAACATGCTGCACATGAAACATTAATTCCAATTGGTTACATTAGCTTCTATATATACGACGAGAATTAATTTTCATTTTGACATTTTAAGTGCTTTCGTTATGTGCGTCTTCATTTGAATTTTATTTCGCTTTTTATAAATTTAAATGTCATTCTATTAATGGATGATTTATATCCAACAGATGAGTGAATTTCATAAGCCAGTTAATGAACGTCACGTAAGCACGTTTATTACTTAAGATGTAATCATTATTATGGTTGATATTTATTTAAAGATTAATATTTAAAATACTTTATGCGACAGCTTATAGAATTTCTGCATTTTAAAACAATTTTAAGAAGACACGTGGCAATTATACACTCATAGAGATGTTCGTTGCTCAATTTGGTATAATATATGAATTGGATGTAATATTATGTTGCGCAGGAGTTTCTCACGACATTTCGTTGCTCTTTATATTAGATTTCGTCCGGAGTAATAAGTTCGACTGAAGATTTTAAATCATTAGAATTAAATCATTATGAGAATTATTATTATGAGAAATATAAATATTTAGAATATATTCAGAAATAACATTGTATCAATTTATTAATTCCTTGTTTGAAATTAAAATTGAGGTAAATAGAATTGCAAATAATAGAAATCTATGCCCACAATATAAACACAACTGCCGGGTGAAAAATAAGTTTCGCTTCATTACTAAATACTAGCTAGCTACGTCCCGCGGTTTACCCGCGTAAGTCCGTATCTCGTAGGAATATCGGGATAAAAAGCTATATGTTATTCCAGTTGTCCAGCTATCTGCGTACCAAATTTCATTGCAATCGGTTCAGTAGTTTTTGCGTAAAAGAGCAACAAACACACACATATCCTTACAAACTTTTGCATTCAATATTAGTAGGATAGGATTAGTAGGATAAGCATACCTTTTGTAATCAAACATCCACGGAAAATGGAGAATTTTAACCCTTTTCATGGGTTAAAACCACGGTAAAAAGTAGCGTTTCGATGTAATCTAAATAGTTATATAGAATGGGGGATTCCATAGAAGTATAAACAATAATATAGGTATCATTATAAATAATAAATCATTCGATAGTATGCAGGTTTTTATAAATAAACAAGATATTTATCTTAGGCAAACGTAAATCACGCACCGCACTCGCTCAACCTTTTTATACGCAATTACTGCATTAATTAATTGAGATTACGACCGGTTTCGATGCATCGCATAGTGCTTTTTCCATTTTGCTGCGTAGTTGAAGTTAGTTAGTTAGTTGAAGTTAGTTAGTTACTAATTATTGCGCATTTCATATAGTAGTAGCAGAAGAATAGAGACTAGAAGTAGACGGATTAAATGTGTGTGTGTGTTGTTCGATGTTATCGTGGTTTGAAGTTAAGACGAGGGTTTGCCAATTTTTAATTGAAAATTTCACCTTATCCTCATGTTATCTTAAAATATCGTAGGATATAGTGTTTAACCACTACTGCTGTTTTAAGTCAAGGAACATATCGTAAGAAACTTGCTGGTTAGAGGACCAAAAAGTTAATCTGGAATCAGTGTTGTCAAACTTTTGTTAATCTGGAATCAGTGTTGTGTGTGTTTGTATGTGTGTCTGCGTGTTAGTATTTAGTCAACTAATTGGATTAAAATCGTTAACATATAGTTTGTTGTGTTGAGTAGACTCAAAGGAGGCATATGGCCCTCAGAAGGAACAAAATATAGGCAGGCAATTAAGATTTGTGTCAGTATGTGCTATTTACTCAATAATAATCGATACATTACGATTATATCGAATGTTGGTGTGCATAACTGCGTAACGTCTCGCATGCCCCAGCGGTCGCGTCATTTGACACGGCGTGTCGCGTGTCGCGTGTCGGGTCGCAGGTTCGATGCGCGTGCCGCTTTCACCGGGGATGCGTGCTCGTTGGTTTGTTGTACGATTATTGTTAGTGTGATTTGTATTTCGGATACAATGTATTGATGAATCGGTTGTAAATTTTAATAAGCATATGTATTATGAATACATCAGATGTGAAATAAAAATGAATTTCAATGTTTTCAGCTATCATTGTAAGCGTTAAAGTAGACTTAAGCGTCTGTAACATCACAAGCACCAGCCGAGCCCGGTATTTTGTTTGACGTGTTTTTCGCGCGTCTAAGAGGCCGAGGGCACGTGTAGTGTGTGCGTTCTGCGTTCTGAAGCGTTTCATGATTTCACAGTTCAATTAGTAGCAAGGGATTGCGTGGGGTTGGCTGAAAGGCTGCAATTAAAATACGTACAGTATTATTTTGAGGGTACTTCGCATGTGTCACGGTGGGCTCGCTGCGTGAAATTGTTGCATGGTCTAGACACGCTTATTAACGCTTCGAACAGTAATAGTATAGTACTTTATAGTTTTTGATGACAGATGTTATGATATGACAGTATTACAGTTTGTTGGATTCTGTGATTTCTATGACGATATAATGTTTGGATTATCCTACTAACATTATAAACGCGAAGTTCACGTATAAACTATAGAATGGGTTTAAATGAAACTTAACAATAATATTGCTTATATGTCAGAATAAGACGAGCTATATAATACTTGAATCGAAACCGCGTCGTAGATAGTTTTTTTTTAAATTAGCGATTAAACTACACATGGTAATGCCCACAGTAAATTTTTAGAGAGATCGAGAATATGACAGAAGATGATTAATGTAAATAGTTGTGTTGCATGATATTTTAATAGGCTTATTTAAATCTACGCTCTGCCCTTATTCCTAGAGATTTCCGCATGCGCAATCGTACTATACAAACGGCAATAAATCGTTTTAATAATTATGAAATATTAAGGTTAAGTAAGTGGACCCTTGAATTTTATATGAACATGTAAATATTCGACACATTTACGTAATTATATATTATCGAAAACCGGCGCTCTCACCTGAAGACTTAAATCATAAATTACGCCGTTTGAGATGGTATGGTTCGTAAATATCTCACATATAATCAGTATCGCGTGTGTGTAACAATTATGCAGTTCATTCGAGTGATGCGCTAGTATTAGTGGTGGTAAAAACTTGGCGTGATCTGGATTTATGTGGGACTGATCCGTTTGTATGTACGTATGTATGTATCTGTTGTATTGTGTATCTAAAATAGTCTGAAACTCTTGAGGAAGCTAATGTAATTGTTTCATAGGAGAGTCGTTATATATTTGAATATGATAAGCTGGCTGTTTGATAAGTTTGTAAGTATGGATGGATGGATGAATGGTTGTTACTCTTTCACGCGAAAACAGCTTATCGTAACTGTATGAAATTTGGTACAGAGATAGACTAAAGTCTGGATTAGCACAAAGGCTACTTTTCCCGGATTTCACACGAGTGACGCCACGGGTTACAGTCAGTATGTAATAATTATATATTTTTTTAATTCTTAATTCTCCTGTTTTAGCTCTACGGCAGTCGTTATCACAGCTAGTCCGTTTTTAATCTGTCGACCATGTTCCTCATCTTTTTAAAGTATTGAGGGCAAGAAAAACATAATAGAAAAAAATATAATTCAGTATGCATAAAGATACGTTGGGAACAAAAAAACTCTAAGCAGCATAAATCATATCTAATTTTACAAAACTACACTACTAAGTAAAGTACACTACAACTACACTTCCTAATAAGTTGAAGAAAAAAGTATTTTAACTAAACCGTTTATTAATAAGTATTAATAATTAATTGTGGAGTGTACGAATGTGTATGTGTGTATATGTGTGTATACCGCTGGACTCAGGCCACTGGTGATCGGTCGTTTTGGAGGTCTTTGGGAGAGGTTTATGTCTAGCAGTGGATGTTCTAAAGGGCTGTAACGCTGGGTTGTAACGACGATGTGCGTATGTGTGTAAATATTGCCGTGTGTTTTAATAAGGGAAAGTTTCCAGCGGTTGTTACGTTCCAACTGATCCCAAAGGATCGAAAGAATAGCAATGAACGCTGGCACCTTTTGTTATGCTTCAGTATTAGTGAACCTTTGACTTGTAGCCATTGCATGTTTTCATTTAACTAAATTTACTTAATTACTAAGTGGAACAAATATGCTATAAGGTTCATTCCTATACATTATTATGTATTCCTAATTGATTGCATTATAAATTTGTACATATGTCTTTAGGCAGAAAAATAATCAAAACTATTGTGTTTTCATTCTTCAATACTACATTCTACAATACATAAGAGAAAAATTAAGTGCATTAATATTAAAATATATAATGGTCCAAAATGGAAAGTCCGGATGTCGGTCAAGTTTAGTGTCCGTGTGATATATTGAGATGGCACCTGCGCACGCGGCGGTGCGTGGTGCGGTTTTAATGGTTACCGTTTATTACACTTTGCATTGATGTACGGCAATTTGGTTATCGTATCGCGTGATATTTATGGCTCGGTGTCTCTGGTGTGAATTTTTTTCATAATTTGTATTTCGTACGATTTATTCGAAATTAATTTTGGGACGAGTTGCAATCGTTTTGAAATGTTGTTGCGTTTATATTAATACTAGCTTTTCGCCCGCGGCTTCGCCCGCGTAGAATTCGCTTATATCGCGCGACATGGTAAGGAGTATTTTCTTCGCATCAAAAAGTATGGTTTGTTCTTTCCCACGTTTAGCTCCATCATCATACCAAGTTTCATCAAAATCGGTTTGACAATAACGAACTTTCATACAAACTTTCATCCCCTCTTTCAACTCTTTCTACCATTTTTTCGCGATAAAAAGTATCCTATGTTCTTTCCCAAGTTCAGTTCTATCTTCATACCAAATTTTGTGAAAATCGGTTCAGTGGTTTAGGCGTGAAAGCGTAACAGACAGACAGACAGACAGAGTTACTTTCGCATTTATAATATTAGTAGGGATACAAGCATGCTAATTATTGCCTTTATAGTTAGTTAATTACACCTGTGGAATACGACTGTTTTACGATACAGGGCGAAATAAGGTGTATGTAACTAGGTAGGTAAGGTTTTTGTAAGCGGTGGTGCTCAATTTCCAGGACGTAATTAGCCATAATTCTTCCTCTATCAAGAGTTGAACTTGTTGTTGTATATCTTATACCTTTAAACGAGCAATTCTTGTATATATATATATATATATATATATATATATAACTGGAATCTCGGAATCGGCTCCAACGATTTTCATGAAATTTAGTATGTAGGGGGTTTCGGGGGCGATAAATCGATCTAGCTAGGAATTTTTTTTAGAAAATTTCATATTCGTGTTTTATTCGTGTTTTATCGACTCAAACTTACTTGCGTTTGAGTAGTCCCAATTTATTATGATTCTACCTGACATCTATTGGCGAATAATAATACTATAAATGCGAAAGTTTGTGAGGATGGATGCATATGTATGCGTGCGTCTGTTACTCTTTCACGCAAAAACTACTGAACCGATTGCAATGAAATTCGCTTCGTAGATAGCTGGACAACTGAAATAACACATAGGCACTTTTTATACCGATATTCCTACGGGATACGGACTTACGCGGTTTCGACCGCGGGTCACAGCTAGTGTATATATATGTGATCAGTGCTGTCGTGAAAAGGCTAAAAGAGCAGAAAGTATGCGGCAGCACGGTGCTTACTCAACCCGATCCTTCTGATGTCATCGAGGAAATAATCGTAATGCTTCTAATTTATAGTAAAAACTTTTGATGACTTTTTTTTAAATATTTTGATATTTTAGTAGTGAAAAGTAGCGGATTCTATCGCTTTAAAAATTTTATGCAGTCTAGCGAACATCGTTATTTCGTCATCATTTTCAAGCGCTTCTTACGCTGATAGTCTTCGAGAGGTAGAACTAATTGTGATATATAAATACTGCTATGCGAGCAATCCATTCAATCGCATTGTACTTGTAGCAAACAATGCTGGGTTATTGTGGTCATCAATCATGTGCGAGGAGCGCGTTAATAAATATCAAGTGACGTTCGGTGGCAATAAGGTCAGTTGGAACGTGAGATAGGTCAGTGTGGGTGGTCGCGGGGCTAGTGGAGTCTGTTGAGGGCAACAGCGCGCTGTATGTCTCTGTTTTTATTATTCTGTGCTAGTTACAGTGATGCTTGTCATTGGTTGTGCTGTATGGAATATGTATTATATGTGTTGTTTTGGTCAAGCTGTCAAGTATCATCAAAATCCGTTCAGTGGTTTTTGCGGGAAAGAGGTGTTAACTTACATCATACGTCAATATATTCTTACAAACTTTCCGTTTATGATATTGGGAGGATGAAGAAGAGGGCGACGGTGATACACAGTTATCTAGTGGCTTTAATTAGGTGCTAAAAATCTTGTAGGATGTTTGGCCATTTAAAAAAGGCGAAGGTTCGGATGAATTTTATTAAGGTTAGATCAGAATGATACGAGCGTCATTATGTAGCGTTTTAATATTTCGGCTTTCGAAAACTTACTTAACAATATGCTTCGTTGAATAAGTTTCCTTATAAAGATTGCTTTACATTCCTGATATTATATTGAGATCGGTTCTTTCTTGATTTATTTACGCTGCCTAGGCATTTGGGTTATAAGTGCGACTTTACATTAACACAATGGCTACTATTATATGTATATATTTTGTTTGGAGTAGTATCAGTGTACAATGTAGTTTATTAGAGTAAATGGATTGAATGGAAATGAATGCTATTGTTCGATCGGAGATACATAAATAAACCGAGCTGTTGAACTTGGCATTTTTGTGCGCCAGTTGTGAAGCAACAGTTTGTTGCAATTTTTTTCAATTATGTGGGAGAATTTGGTAATATATTTTTATGTTAATCAATCGAATTAATCAAATCATCAATTTGTGATTCAATGATCAGCATAAAGCTCTAATAAGTCCGAAGCTAAACCTCTACTTAGTCCTTAATCCAAAGAGTTTGTTTGTTTGTTTGAACTGTCTTATCTCAGAAACAACGGTATCCATTTAAAAATTCTGTCATCCTTGGAGGTGAACGTGATCCATAAATGCTATATATTGCGTATACATGTACTACGGGCCAAATCAGCGCGAGCGATTAGTATTAAATGAAGTCATTGTTCGCAATTTTTAAAATACTCCGGTGTACTCTTATCAAGCTGCGCGTTCTTAACAACAACACGTTTGTCCTTTTAAACTGTCAATCGTTTAACCTGATAAAGGGTAATTACTAATTAGTCAGTGGACGTCTGGCTCGGGCTGCGGTCGGTCCGGAGTCGTGACGGTATCGTGCCTTGTTCCTTGTATCGGTGTGTGTGTTGTTTTAATATTTATATAATTGATTTATACCTGAGACCCGGCCGTGCTTGTGAACGTAATGTTTTCGAGGAAGAGTAAACGCAAGAAGGCGCATCGCAGTTCGCTGGTTAAAGTGAGTGATACAACTCGATCGGTTTACAATGGTATTGTGAAGGTCTTATTGCTCAGAAGTGATTGTGACTTTGGCTATGTTATCCATTGGCGTTTTTGTTGTTAAAACACAGGTTTTATAAGGTATAGACGAGCTATAGACCAGCCAGCGAATGTTGTAGATGCTTTACGATGGTGATGGCAATGTCGATTGTATATGCATAGAAATAAGATCAATATTTGATTGATCGGAATTTCTAACAGACATTATATTAGTATTTTTCTTGTGTTTGATTTTACGCGAGCATTATACATTTAGAAATTAAAAGCTTTTTAACGGATTTTAAACGCGATTTATTCATTATATTATTAAACCGACGTTTCGAACACTTTGCAGCGAGCGTGGTCACACACAATATAATGAATAAATCGCGTTTAAAATCCGTTAAAAAGTTTTTAATTTCTAAGTCCTTACGTATTTAATTTCTAGACATCATATTATTTAAGCACTCTCTCTTTTACCTTAACGAACTTTAATCATGTACATTCTAACACTAAATGGTACCTCGCCTAAGCTCGTATAATTAGATGAGTTTCTACGGAGCCGCGCCCTTTGAAGTTAAATGCATTATTTGATTAAACGAATGCATTTCCCGGTAGTATTTTATAACGAACACAAGGGGACATGAATATTTACGGTCTGTCCAGATAGTGATTTACGTAAGAAGAGTTGTTTACCATCTGGTTCACTTCTTTATTATCATGTTGAATGTTAAGTGAAATAAAGATGTGATTATGTTTATGAGCATCCTCATGTTTCTTACTTTTATTATCTGGTGAATAGTAATGTGATAGTTATTACTGTATTGGATACTAGCTGCGCCCCGCGGTTTCACCCGCTTAAGTCCGTATCCCGTGGGAATATCGAGATAAAAAGTTACCTATATGGTATTCCAGTTGTCCAACTTTCTACGTACCAAATTTCATTGCAATCGGTTCAGTAGTTTTTGCGTAAAAGAGCAACAAACACACACACATCCTTACAAACTTCCGCATATATAATATTAGTAGGAAGTAGGACTAGTAGGAAGGATAATAGCCACAAAATAATAAGCCCTTGAAGCATTTGACGCATAGGTACAAAATGGAATATTTGAAACATTCTTATTTACATGATGATTTGTATTATAGAAGTTTTCCTCCCCAGCATCGCCCTTGTATACATCAATAACTCAGGAATCTCTTACATATTAAACGGTGAGAGAATTGTTAAAATCGGTGTAGTGGCTCCTGATTTAAGTGCTTCTTAATAAACAAACTCTTCACCTTTACATTCACACAATTTGTGCACACAAATTATTTACCCAATTGATTGTGTACCGTACTGAGCAGTATTGAGCAAATATCAGCCTTTTCTTTTTTTCATATGTTTTAATTTAATTTCTCTTATTAGATAGCTATCATTGATGAATTCTTGTGTATCGTATCATTCCTCTTAGATTCGTATCGCTTGGCTGACAACCATTCTGTTTTAGCGACGAGAGTTGTGTCAAAGAATTATTAAATAACACGTTATGCATCACGGAACTCTAGAGCAGCCTTATAAGAGTAAAAAATGAAGATCTGAACTTTTTCACTTACAGCACTGCTTACCCATTAAAATCCCAAATAAAAATATATATATAACTCTTGATAACTGAATCACTGAATTATAATAAAAATTCGACGTTTGTTTCAAAGCTCTTTTACAATATATTATGTTTATTATCATATTATAAATCATGTCCCTACACGTGTACGTGTCACCAACTAAATATAATTGAGTGAATATAAATACATTCGTATTGGATGCGAACTCGGGACATTTGTGGTGTAGTCATCGACGGAAATAATACGGACCCAGTTTGAGGATCTTGGGTATAGGGCTGGCGCATGTTTGTTTTCGTGAAATGAAATAAGGGCATGATGCGTTGGTATAAGTAATGACGTGTTAATTGTTGTGTTGTTGTGATATGACTATGTTGTTTTCTGTGGTGAGATGTAGGGTAACATTATTGTCAAAACTAGCTGTGCCTCACGGTTTCACCCGCGGAAGTCCGTATCCCGTAGAAATATCGGGATAAAAAGTTGATTATGTATTATTCCAGTTGTCCAGTTATCTTCGTACCAAATTTCATTGCAATCGGTTCAGTAGTTTTTGTGTGAAATAGTAACATACATACATCCTTTCAAACTCGCATTTATAATATTAGTAGGATTAGTAGGATGTAATAAATAATTGCTCACAAATATGGTGGTGATGCCCGTAAGAATAAATACATCATCATAATATTCTAAATTTTCACAATATTTTACATACCACTAGGTGTTGAATTATTTTGTCACGTGTCGTCCATGAACCTGACAATGTTTGCATATCATCAGCTATTTGTTTAACATATTATATGCACTATCTGAATGTCATTGTAGTGATTCACTTGGAAAGTTTAAGGTGCAATATCTTGTTTCAATATTTGTTACATTCGTCTGTTTGTTTCTGCTTTTGTATGTGTTGAATATATCATGTTAAGTATTTTGATATAAATATGGGAACGTTCCGCTCTTATAGTGTATAACAATTAAATGCAATGTGATTATATTATGTTATTTAATACTGATATTGAAAAATTGAATTGAATTTCCTACATAAATTCTATATGTTTTTGAGTTATGTATTTAGGCTTGCCAATTTAGAGTAAAATCTTTTAATATTTAAGTATATAACTTCCGCGGAAATTTTAACACTATTTCCTATGAATTGGCAACCCTACCTGCGCAAGCGCAATGCGCCGTCGGCGACAGTTCACAGAAATGCATCGCAGGCGCCGCACAAGTTCAAGCATGAGTCATCGTTTACAGCCTTTTTACTGGCGAGAGTAATACTCCATTATTTAATTAACAATTATTGTTCTTTAATGGGACGATAAATCGCCATTGTATTGTGATAGGTCAGGGTTGTGCTGAATTTATTGTAGCTAAGACAATGATTATTAAGAGCACGATGAATATAAGATCTTTGTGTTAGTTTCGGTTTGTTGACGGTTTGTATCGACGAATCCCTGCTAATATTATAAATGAGAAACTTACTCTGTCTGTCTTCTTTATGCCTAACCAATAGAACCGATTAAGATTTAATTTGGTACAAAGATGTTTGAGGTCCGAAAGAGACAGGATAGTTTTTATCCCGGAAATCTTACGGGTACGGGAACTGCGGGTAAGGTACCAAGGACTGACTATCTTTTCCTTTTACTACATGGCCAAGACGAGAAAGATGAAAAAATATTGATTTCAAACCTTAATACAAATGCAAAGATTTGCTAGATGTGTTTGCAGTTATATCTTCTTATCCAGAGTATTTACTAGACTTGAAAACGCATTGTTAGTTTTAATATTTTATTTAATAACTAACTTAAATTTAAACTTTGATGTATTTCATAAAAAAAACACTAAACCTTAATTGAATAGTTAAACACTTATTAAGTGGTTCACCTAATCGCAAATATCATTGTTCGAATTAAGAAGACTCGATTTCAAAAGATTTTTTTTTATAAACCAGCAGAATATGTGAAAAGATTGCGCTATAGGACCGGAGTAAATTAATTAAAACGTAAAACACGGTAAACCTTGCATACTAAGCGGTGGCTATTCAATTTAAATGTCTTCTCCATCCTTCCGCGATTCCATATTGGGCCGACTTGTCAACGCCTTTTGTGGCCGATGTAATGCTTTTTTCCTTAGTATTGCCACAGATAATATAATACTATACTTTGCGTTGGTTTAAGGGAATTTCTTTGGTTGTCTATATTTTAGATTATAACGGATAAGGTTGTTTACGAGTATACGTTTTGTGTTAGAGATGTAATATTATATTTATTTACACGTTCATATGTTCGGATGTACCCAAAGATAATTGTTATTTGATGATTATATAGAAAATATATATGCTAGATCCGATAAAAATACTTAAATAAGATAAAAACTCCTAAGTAAATAATGCATAGAAAGAAATAATTACACCTTTATTTGAACTATATGGAATGGAGCCCGCGTCAACTCGAATTATTAACATTTAGAATAAGTTATTAAAGGTGTGCTGCAAATTAATCTAACAAATAAAATGGTTAGTTAATGAATTTATCAACTCATTTTCCATTTATAGTTTCAGTTGTCTTATAAATTACCGCTGACTTTAGTGTTTGGTTGGCATTTTGAATGTTTAGTTGGAATCGTGATATTTCAAAGCTAATCTGTATAATAAACCAGATTTCAATTATTAACCGGAACTATGGTCCTTTGTATAAAAGGGCTGTTCAAAATATTTATATTAATAAAGTCAAAATTAAAACTATGGCATGAATATTTTTCCGGTTTACAAATTCCCCTTTTTCGTTCAAGCGTCTTTTATTGTATGAGTAATTGTTGGGAAATATTTTCATTGAGATATATGGCGTCGTCGTCTCATATTTTTTTTATAATCTTTCATTTTGTCTCTTTGTACGTTTGCCTTATGAGACTGGATATTGCTTCGTATGAATCATATTATGTACCATGCTAGCGCTAAACATTATTTTTTCATTACTTTATCAATATATTATGTTATTATTACAGGACATTATAGTTTGTTTTTATCGAACAATGAACAATGCAAATGGATTTATTTGTAAATCGTACGAGTTTAATATCATCTAAATACATGAAACGGGATGGTGATGGGACGTTGAGAGGAAAGGGAAATAGGGATAAATTTTTATGTATATAGATACATTATATCTAATATATAAAATTCTCGTGTCACAGTTTTCGTTGCCATACTCCTCCGAAACGGCTTGACCGATTTTGATGAAATTTTTTGTGCTTATCCGGTATCTATGAGAATCGGCCAACATCTATTTTTCATACCCCTAAATGATAAGAGTAAGGCAGAACAGGCGTTTGCCGGGTGCAGCTAGTTATATAAAATTCTCGTGTCACAATGTTAGTCTCTATACTCCTCCGAAACGGCTTGACCAATTCCTCTGAAATTTGGTAAGCATATTGGGTAGGTCTGAGAATCGGCTAACATCTATTTTTTATCCCGATATTCCTACGGGATACGGACTTACGCGGGTGAAACCGCGGGGCGCAGCTAGTTATATTATACAAATTTAAGTGCACTACTTCCATTACTCTTGAATCCGTATATAAGTGTTATAAAGGCACATTTTGTTTCAGAACGATGAGCCGCCCGAGATCACGTACTGCGTGGTGGGTGGGGAGGGGGGGCTCGCGCTGCAAGCCGTCACCCCCACGCACCCCATGCCCTCGCAGGATGAGCTGGACGCCAAGTTCGCTGAGCTAGTGGTATGTAATGAAAATGAAAATTAAATAGTAGATAATATATTTTCTTTTACTTTGGAATAGATGATATAAGAAGTTCCAGAATCGTATTACATGGTTTTGAACGAGATTGAGTATTAGTAATATAAAATGAACTAATTTAACATACACTGTGCCAGTATTTCCTCGATTTAAATACTGAGTAATAATTTTGCCCTTTGAATGTGTATAATAATTTAACACATTAATTAATCAGTTATGAACGCAGATAAGTATTCAATAAAATGTCAATTTCGTGAGTTTCAGTAAATCTTCAATTGGATGACTGAAAGTAATTGATCGTTAACCTTCTGTAGCAGCGGTTTTTGAGTGATGTTTAGTTGAACGTCGTGGCATTTGGGGTTATAAAATTATTATTGGCCATTATTAATTGTATGAATGATTTGAAATCTAGTCATTTGAGCAACTGTTTTCAGAGTGATATTTATTAGATAAAACGTAGCATTATAATTTATCGCAGAATCGTAGGTATTATATAATTCTCATTAAACTTTATTTAATTGTGTTTACTCGCTTATCACATTTCGATATTATTTAATGTTTAAACGAGGGAAAGCGTATTCAAGCTAAGAAATATACTGTTCATTTTGAAAACACGTATTGTTGCTTTATTTTATTTAACAAGATAGCAAATTAACATGCTTATATTTCTTAGTAGCGATAATTCGACGGCCAAACTGCCAAAGACATGTCTGCCGATTACGCGTATCATATTTAAATTTAATTAGTTTTTATCATCGTCCACATTGCAATTAAGTTGTTCGCACGTAAAGCGTGTATTTTATACAGCTGTACCATTTGTCGGTACTATTGACGTGTTAATGGATCTGCATCGTTTCTTAGGCGCACCTGCGCCGGAGCGTAACTTTCCTTTGCTTATGAAGTTGTTTATGATAGATTTCGGCTAGTATTTGGCGGTTATATTATTAGGGTTATTTCGGATCATTATTTATTATAAAATACAAAATCTTAGCGAAAAACTGAGTGTAAGAAACTTCTTCATATCTATTGGTATAGTTTCAGATTTAGAATGTATTACAATGACCCAGTAACAAAAAAAAAACAAAACTTAAAAAACAATAAACATAAATAGTATATTTTTATAAAAAAATACGTAAAAAAGAATCTCTATTTCCCTTGCCTCCATGCCATCACTCTTAAACGGCTGGACCTATTTCAAAAATTCTTTCACCATTAGAAAGCTGCAATTACACTGAGTCACACAGGCTATATATATACCACGGGTCAAACCGGGGTAGACAACTAGTAAAAAATAAAATTCAGTCCAAGTGGGATACTCTTTCGTATTGGGAACGTCGGCTTAAAATCGAACAAAGAAATAACATTCATTGAAACAATAAATTAAATCCGGTTATTAATAAAATTATGAATTCATAATCACGCATTCAGTTCCTCATTCCAATGACGACGTGAATCTAACAAAGATTTACGTAATACCAATATACAATATATTATTAACATTACATGTTACTTTCTCCTATGACAGATTACTGGATCGCGTGCCAGACGAACCGCTGGGCTTATGGCGAACGTGACGTGTACGAAACGATTTATTAACTTCATGTGTCGTAAACTTAATATGTATTGAATCATTTTGTATATTCTATAGTCGCCTATGGATAACATTAATGTTGGCATTAAAAAAAAGTGAAGTCCCGTGTCCCGTATGGGGCAGATGATATACATTTGTTTCACCGATTTTTTTTAATGGACAAGTAGGTGATCAGCCCTCTGTGTCCTGCCAGACCTAGAGACGTTTTTTATATTGTGCGTCCCCACCGGGAATCGAACCCAGGACCCCTCAGCTCTACGCTCACGCGTTAACCACTGTGCCAAGGAGGCGATCAAACTATGTAATGTTGGCATTGCTTTATTTAATTGCGCGATCTTTTGAATTTTAGATTACAAAATTATAAAATTTAAATGAAAAAGTACTAGTTTGTGTCAATTCTCTTTTGTCAATCAAACAATAGACTTGAATGCCGGATTGATATGTTATTCATAAAATGAATGAAACTAATTGATTTTTTTTAAAGACCAATTTTTTTTGTAAGTTGGCACAAATGTAAATAAATAAGTGTGAAATTCCATTAAATAGTACAGTGAAGTAAAATAAAGATGAATTAGTAAATTAATTAAACTATAACATCTGAAATTCATCTTATCTTTGAAATGGCGTTGATGCGTTTATGCTTTTTTATCTCTACCTCCGATACGGCGGGACCGATTCTCATGGAAGTTTGTGTGCATATTTGGTAGGTCTTACATTCGGACATCAGCTGTTTTCCATATCCCTTAATGATAAGAGTGAAGCAGAATTGTGTTTGTCGGGTTAGTTAGCTATGAAATAAAAGGTAAGTGTACAATATTCAAAATATGTGGTGATGCGACGGTTATAGTTGTTTCGATTTCAAAAAGATTTAATTTGAAATGATCGTGTCGTATGTCGTAGACGTAGCATTATGATCGATTGTTGTAAATAGATTTTGCATTTAAGTAGCGGATGCCACTCGGCTTGAGCATTTGATAGGATTACGTGCTTCACGACTGCTTCTCAAGAGGTCACCTTTTGAACTCTGTACGCATTAGTGACGGGTCTTATTTAAATTATACGATTTGTCGTATAAATAATTATCGTATAGCCGCTAAAAAAAACACCGTCGTGGCCTATAATTGGTATCCATATTGATTTATAATTTATTCAGTTTAATAATTTTATCATTGGTATGACATTAATATTAGACCATCATTTTTTGGAGTACTAAACACTGATTGAAGTCTTTTTACTTTTTTACTTTTTAAGTTATCTAGGTTTGATTCCTTTGACCTGAATTGAGTGTATTCAAAAAGCTGTTCTCATTTATAAAGCTCCTGCTATAACTATCGTTCCGCCCCAGCTCCGTACTCAGGGATAAGATATCCAACGGTGAAAGACTTTTTAAATATAAAAAATAAACAAACAAATTGTTTGGCTTTATAACATTAGTGAATGAACTAGTCGCGTCCGGGCTCTGCATATATTGAGACAGAATAAATACAATACAAAATATAGCCTTTGTCGGTCAAGAATAATATACCTAATGTCTAAGGTCAAATCAATCAAGTAGTTTCAGAGCCTTTTCAATGCAAACACACAGAAATCCTACTAATAAATGCGAAAGTTTGTGGGGATGTGTGTATGTGTGTGTTTATTGCTCTTTCACGCAAAAACTGCTGAACCGATTGCAATGAATATAGGCAACTTTTTATCCCGATATTCCTACGGGATACGGACTTACGCGGGTGAAACCGCGGGGGCGCAGCTAGTCATTCCTATTTATGATATTAGAGCAAAATTGTAAGTAAGTCTTATAAGAATCATCTGACCCAAACAAGCATATATAGATTAGCTTTAAGATTAATCAAAAATACTTATGAGTGAGGGTATTAATTTAATAAGGTAAGGTAAAGGGCTCGCCATAACGACAGCGCCTCTTCAATCCACGGCCAGTCAATCAGCAGTCGGCCAGACTTTCACCAGCTCACCGCTGGCGACGTTGATTGGCAGCAGTGGTACAATCGAGATTAATGGTTTCTCTTAATGAATGCTGGATAGGAAAGTTTGCCGATATGCGATATTGTTCGGATGATAGCGGGAAGCGAACGGTGTATTGATGCGTTATATGATACCAATGTCAGAATTTGGGACCTTTCTGGTAAGTATTTTAAATTAACACAATAGAAAGGAAGAGGAATCCAAAGAAACGGAAGATTATTGAAATTTATTGAGCCGTTTCGAGTCGCAAGTTGTGTAACTAATCTAAGTTTTCTAACTCTATTTATTCAAGTGGCATTCTTATAGAAGCAATTTTGAATCTTCATAAATAGTTTTAACATTTACCACCCGTTTGGAAGGCAGTTTCTTCAGAAAGACTCGGCAAGAAACTCTGTGGTTTTCACTTATGTATCGTCTATAGGTGTGGATGGTTCGCGGGTTATGGTAATGCAGGGAGCGTGGTGATGGATAGCAAGATTCCTGTTTTATCCTAAGGGAGCATTAAATCGGGATAAAAATCCTATCACTAAAGTCAGCTTATACCCTGTCTATTTACTAAATTTATTCAAAATGCGTTCAGTAATTTTAGTGTGGTGGCCTGATAAACATACAAAAAAACGTAGTTTTACGTTTATAATATTAGTGTGGATATTTATATAGTGTGATTGGTCAGTTTATATTGCTATATCTTAATTAAGGTTCGTAAGTAAGGTGCGGTTCGGTGTTCTGGTTCAGTGGTTTAAACGTGAAGAAGCACCAGACGGACAGAATTCATTTCGTATTTATGATATTAGCAGGGATTATGAAGATATATACTGCAAAAACTTATTCACTTATAGGCGTTCACAAAAACACACTTAACTCTTATATTAACATGTTGTACTTATAAGTTAATATTTTACTTATCTCGTCGATAAGCAGCACTTACGACGGCTTATGTCATAATTTACATAATGTCAAAGTAATGTAACATACAGTAACCATAATGTTATTTACGTTCACGTTGTTTTTTTTAAGTTTGTTGTTTTTTTAAGAGCGTAACAACAAAAAGAAAATAGTTTTTTTCTTGTGTTTTGTTTTACGCAACTGTTATACATAAGTAAATTAAAAACTTTTAAACGGATTTTGAGCGCGATCTATTCATTATATTATGTGTTCGTAAAATCTTCGGAACGTCGGGTTTAATAATGTAATTAAAAAATCGCGTTTAAAATCCGTTACAAAGTCTTTAATTTCTAAACGAAAGGTGTGTTTTCCATTTATTAGGAAAGTAATAAAATAACCAATATAAATAGGTAAGCAAACAAAAAAAAACATTATATAATCATAAAAAAACCATACCGTCCTTCAATATCAGTAGAAAACGTATTATACAAACCAATAGCCGTTATCGTTGATTCTGCACGTTACGAAATTAAGTTACCGCCGTGTCCCTGAACTGGACTCGGAGAAAAATCATCACGATTATCAAAATGCTCAATAACCATACGATTAGGACAAGTCACGATATTTTTCTCGGAATGTGACTGAGGTCTGATACAATTTGAATTGCAATCAGCGATCCATTTACCGCGTATACAATATAATTCGCTGGCCTTGACATAGCGCTGGGAGTCACGATGCAGCTGTTCAGTCCTTTTGTATGCTTATGTAATTTTCAACCTCTTCGACTGTGTTTTTTTTGTTTGTTTGTGTTTGTTACCTCATAGCTTCTTTTTTTTTGTCTGAAAGCTTGTGGCTGCTACGTGATCCCGATTAAATTAGTTTTATTCAAAAAAGCTTAAATTTTGTATATAAAAGCTCTCGTATAATATACGAGAGTTTTTATATCCAAAATAACTAAGCGAATTCTTATTCTGCATGTACTGTGATAAGATTTGAATCTTATAAATGAATTAAAACAGTTTCCACTAAAGAATTCATCTCAATCGATCGACAATCTAGGTATCAATGCTTCGTAGAATTTATTTATGTTTATCGGTTAGTAGTTAGCGGTTTTTTCCTCTCGATAACGAGAACTTAAAGTAATTATTAATTATTATGACAGAATTAATGCACTAATCTACACTTCTATACTAATAATGAAAGCTGGAAGAGCTTGTTTGAATTCACTAATCTCAGGAACTGCTGGATCTGTTGAACTATTGGTATGTACGTAATTTCTGAGTGCTTAGGATATGTACTATGAGCGAAGCTGGGCGGACCGCTAGTATCTTATATAGAGTTGTTCATTATAAATTTAACTGGAATATTGTATTGATATTGCAATCCAAACATTGGTTATGAATACATTTGTTTAAACGTTGATAATTGGCAAGCTCATTGCTCTAATCTAATTTTAGTAGCAACTAATTAATAGTTTAATTTATATATTTTACCTTAATGGAACTAACCATGACGTTCCGTAACCGGTTGGATATTTTGTAATTAGAGTTAGTGAATTGACTTATATTTGTATTGATTGATTGAAAGAATTTAAATTAATAGTACAAAGAAAACCCCTACAACCTTTAACCGCAACAATAAGAAGGCGACTAAATTATAAATTGAATATATGACAGCTGTAGTTATCTGATAAATTACAGCACGTGTAAGTAAAACTAACGCTTCTTTGACGGGATCGCTTCGCTAGCGCATAGAACTTACGCATTCGCCCATGTCAATTGTAGATATAACCGCCTATCGCCATTTCACTGTTTCGTATTCATATTCGAAATGTACTTTACGCAGTGGATACCGAATAAATAAAGCAGTCAGGTTGAGTTTCTCCAGCTCGTTTGATTTAAATTTATGGGAGAAAATTGTAAACCTTATTGAATGCTTGTTGACACTGTGAGAGATAAAATGATAATTTTATTGGGCGCAAGCTAGATTGAGACTTCACTTAAGCCTAGTGTAGACTAGTGTTCGGCAATATCTAAAGATGTTAAATTTATCAAAAATTCACATAGAACGTAGTTTATTTGATTTTAGGACAATTTTTTAACCGACTTCGAAAAAAGAATGCGTGAATCGATTTTGATATTTTTTTTATTTGATACACTAGTATGAAATGAATGAAAGCTGGTGCCCGCCATGTGGTATTTAAAATAGGTCTAGCTCTGACAATTTGAAGGTGGTTTAGTTTTTTGTTATAACAAATTATTTCTTTACATTTTCCTTAAATATATTCAAGTCTAAAGTGTAAAATAATTTCTATTACTAAGGCGTTATCTGGTTGAGAAAGACCTCAACAAAAGCGGGTACACTTTACACATGTTAAATACTAATCTATTATCAATTTTATATTTGCTTTATGATTTATAATAAATTATGCTAATTATTAGAAAATAATGCTTGTCCTATATGCTAATGCTCTGATGCTGGTTCAATTATCCTTTTCATTATGATTATTCTTTACAATTAACTTAGTTTTGGTTATATACCAGTAATGTGGGTCACTTAAACCTCCGGAACTTAGTTAAAAATGATTGCTCATCTAAATCCCACTCAATCGCCAAGCGAATATATTGAAAGCAGTTCGAGTTAAATGACTTGTCTTGTTATAGAAAGGGTCGAGCTTTCTTCGGCGATATGTTTGTTGGTGGAAAGTTGATGAAAGCTAGGCCTTCTGTAATTGTCCAGTGTGCGATTGAATATTATTGTGCGAGGTAATACGTTGGATTTATATCTTTTCCATGTTCATTAAGAAGTTGAATTTATCCTGCTTCGTTACGGTCGTAACGAATGTGTCTTGGAATTTTAATTGAATATTGACACGTGGGTCAATACCTACCACAAGTAACAAACTCACATAATATTTTGTGAAGACTTTTTAAGATTGCGGATGACATTTTTTTTTTTACATTATTTTTAACCACGTCTGTTTATAAGTTATCGATTATAATACTCAAGTATTTTGCAATCTTTTAATGTTTAAAGTTTCTCGAGATTTAAATAAAAGTGCGCAAACATTTTATGTTATATATCAAGAAAGAAAGCGCTAACATATAGTCTTGTACTTGCAATAATGTTTTGCCTCGCTTTAATGGTGTTAATTATTCGATTACTTTGTATGCCCAAATTTGCATATGTAAGATATGAAATTTGTCACGTCCACGCGAAGATAATTATGATGGTAATAAATGGGGTTGTTGACAGCTGAGTGTAGTTATTAATTACTTTCTTCGAGTTTGGGTCAATATGATTCACGTTAAAATAATCTGTATGTTATATATGAGAATGAGATAAAGTATATGTGAGATAAAGTATCTACTATTCATTGGGTGTGTGGGAACAATATTTTTATTCCCGATGCGCACAAAAATAAAGGTTACGTTCAAGTTTTTATTTATTTAGTTTGTTTCATTATGTATGCACATACACATACACAAACTCGTACATCCATCCTCACAAACTTTCCCATTTATAATATTAGTAGGATAGGATAGGAAGTAGGATGTTATATTATTTATGCTTTATTACTAGTATATTTTAAAATATTACACATACAGAAACACGATAAGTAGTCTTAATGATAAATCATTGTTAACTGTACTTTAAACGATTCTATTTAGTTTATTTTTCCTTGAATCATGTTAACTACATAACATTACGATCGCTATTTCTTCCAAATATTGCACCATGTCTGGGTGGAGTCTATGACCAATAGTTCAACCTTCAATATCTATTGTTGAGTTGTCAACAGTGTTCTCATGTGACAACACTATTGCCCGAATATCAGAGGCGTGGAGCACCTTGGCATTTTAATGGCGACCTATGATACAGATTTAGGGTTATAATGAAAGAATGCGCTCTTACCTGCGCGTTCTAATTGTTTTTGAATTAGTCAATGTATGAGTAATTTATGTACTAACTGGTGGTATTGATTTAATTGTTCAAGGGATTTCATAGGCTTTTCGAGCTATGGATATGTCAGCATTACCACAGATAATTAATATAATATGCTAGTATCACTAAGTGAAGGACTTTCATCCTCGTTAAGATGCGTTTTTAATACATGCTTACTTCTATATCAGTTATAAATTGATATATTAATATTATATAGTTACCTAATCTACTATTTGAAAACATTTTATCATATAGTCATTAGATTGATAGTAAACTTTACGTATATAGTAAAGACAGGTCACTTTTTTGCCGATGGGCAAAGCTTTTTAAGCTATAAGATGCGCTGCACGTTTAAGGATAAAATTTTAAAACCTAATTCTCTATATAATTATACATACAAGAACCAGACAGCTATATATGGAGGAGTACCTTCGGACCTGATTCTAGCTTTTTACCTCTCAAATTAACTGCATTAAGATGACCAAACTTTTCTACCTAAAACATTTTTGCGCTGCGGTATTCGTGTGAAGGTTTCGGTTTTTTTTAACGTTTCCATTACGAGTCAGCGGAATCTCGTTTGGGAAATTGCTTGGGTGATTAGATATTTAAATTACGTTACAAGTTCTTTTCCATATACTCTTCGCGTTTGATTAATTACGCACGAGAGTGATGCTGGGACTACTATAACTTTATAAGTGTAATTTAAATTATTATTGAATTATAACTTATTCATCTGGCTTTTAGAAATCATGTTAGGGTTATGTCCATCTGTAACAATTTTCTTTTGAAATTTCGCTTTCATTTATCGGTTTTTTAAGGTGACTTTCTTGTGGAATTTTAGCATCAATAGGTTTTATACAGTGCAAAGTTTAATTATCACACAATAACGTATGTTATATAATTAATTTAACATTGCTATTTGTACTGATTAAATTTCCAGTATTCTAATCCAATGGGATAGAATATCTTTGGAGTTTATAAAGTAACTCTTTTATGTAATAAGTTATATTCAAAATATATCTAATAACGTCTATTTCTTTACAAACCATTTTTAATCTTAACGATAAACATGTTCCAACACATATGTACTATGTATTTTCAAAATCAATTCTAAATCACATACTCCGTTTACAGGAAGAGTTGGACTTAACAGCGGTTAACAAAGCAGCTATGATGGAACTACCGGCGGCTAAGAAGTGGCAGATCTACTGCAGCCGCCGCCCGCCGCCTGGCCAGGCGCTGCCGCTTGCGAATGCGCCGCAAGTCGAGGATTACATCAAGGCCCTTAATGAGATAGCTGATGTGAGTTATGTTTGTGGTAGGGGATAGTAGGGTGGTCTTTGACTTCAAAAGGTATTGGAGTATTGTCATTGATTTGGAAGTTGTTTGGCTTAAAGAGGATAAAGTGTTGGGTTTGATTAAATAGCATCGTCCTTATATTTAATATTAAAGTAGCGTTCTAAAATTTATTAATTGTATCTTGACGACCTAAACACACTTAAAGCCTTACAACTTGTGATTATTCTAGCCTTCGGCATGTACAATGCACAATGATGACATAGAGCCATAAATGAATTTTTAATTAATGTTATTATATTCATAAATTTTGATAGAATAGAAAAAATTTTGATCACGAGACGGGATCAATGTTTTTTCTATTCTTTCAAAATTTCTTTATTATAAAGCATTTTGCTATTCAATTAATGTTATATTTTTAATAAAAAAATTATTGTATGAAATTAAACAACATAATAAAATCAGTTATGTTGCTGCTTGCATGATTCTATTAACGCGTCCGATGTCTGTCCCATACTATAGTTTTTCCCGTAAATAATCTAATTTATTATCAGGCCGTAATAGAAAATCGTATCTCGTGTATCAAAAGTATATTTTTATGCATATCATATCTTCCAAATTCCAGGCTTTCGCATCATCAGAGGGGGTTCCACCGGCCGAAGCGAGCGGGCTGGTCGACGGCTTGAAGACGGCACTGCGCACGCGAGCGCACAGTTTCGTGTTGCGCTTCATCAAGCAGGGCGGGCTCACCGCGCTGCTGGAGGCCTTGCAGAGGGCGCCGCGGGAAGATGCTGTTACTAGGCACAATTTGATAGCTGGCATCAAGGCCCTTATGAACAATTCCGTGAGTTTGCTAAAAGTCGTTTTTGGTAGAGGGTTGCGTTTGGTCTTCAGGTTAGGGCAGGGTTTGTTGGAGTGGGAGGGGAGACGAGGGTTTTATGACCGATGTAGTGAGTTTCTCTTTTATTCTTTGGTAAAAATAGGAACGATAAGATGGCTCAAGTTTTTATAAAAGCAGATATAAATGGATAATCTGGATTATAATTCTAATTAAATATTCCTTGAATTATCCTTAGGTAGAAGTATTCCCTGATACGGCTGCGTTAGAATAAGTGTTGCATTTTGGTATAGGAAATGGTATAAGAATCCTCTGTTAGATAAAATAGGCATTAACGATACAAAACTTATCGCTTAGAAGAGAATTAAAATACACGTGTTTACTTTCCAGACCGGACGAGCACACGTACTCGCCCACCCCACCAGCATCGACCTGATAGCGCAGTCACTGGACACGGAGAATGTCAAGACGAAAGTCGCGGCTCTCGAGATATTGGGAGCCGTGTGCCTCGTGCCTGGGGGACATAAGAAGGTGAGGAAATCGATTTATTAAGTTTTTTTTAATAATGACAGGGAGCGGCTGGATGCAGGACGGCAGTGACCGGTCGTGCTGGAAATATTTGAGCAAGGCCTCTGTCCAGCAGTGGACGTCCTACGGCTGAAATGACGAATAGTGACCACCTAACCGGGAATACACTACTATTGTCGGAAAAAGTTGATTGTTATACAAATTTTTATATGGTGCATTGAGTCTAGTTGTTGGAGAAGATGATCTTTGTTTAAAAAGTCTTAACTGTTTTGTATGCAATACTGGAGCACATTTGGGAAACCAGCATCCTGGTTATCCATACGTTCTTGAGAAGCATTTAGGAATAGTCATGCTCATACAGTATGTCATTGTCCAGGTGGTTGTGTATGCTGTAGTGTGGAGTGTACATGTGATAAGCTTGAGTGGGGCGCAGGTGCTGGAGGCGATGAAATCTAAGCATAATTAAGGATTTGCCTGTGAAATCATTTGCAATTTTGTTGTAGCATCTCGTCCTCTTGGTGGTGGAAGCAGCGATCCATGTTTATATATCAAAAGTTTTTGTGTACTACTCTACTTATCATATGGATCGGTGCTGGAGACGATGTTTAGGGAAAGCGTTTTGTGTATACTGTAGCGAACATCTGATTTGTGTGAGCGCAGGTGCTGGAGGCGATGAGCCAGTACCAGAAGCACGCGGGCGAGCGCGCGCGCTTCTCGAGCGTGGTGGGCGCGCTGGGGCGCGGCGCGGCGCGGCGCGGCGACCAGCTCGCGCTCGACACCGCGCTCATGTCCTTCGTCAACGCGGTGCTCAGCTACGGGCCCGGCGAGGACAGCCTCGAGTTCCGCCTGCACCTGCGCTACGAGCTGCTCATGCTGGGCATCCAGCCAGGTGCGTGCCGACCGCGGGGGCGACCTCTCCGGAGGAAGTTCGAATAGATCAGACTAGATATCAATGTCAATATCCTTTGATTACAATATTTCCTAAAAGATTGAGCAACTTTTTTTTCATGTCATAAGCAAGTAACTGAGTTGATGGTTCGTCTGATTGAAAGTGATCACTACTACCCATGAACATTCGCAAAGGTTGTGCCTCTGCGAATGCACTGCCCTCTTCTATGGGGTAAAGAATAAGGGAATGACCACTGGAAAGAAGGAAACTTCGAAGTTGAAAAGTTCTCCGGTAATAATATTTGATTAGTGACCGATATGTATGTTGGTTGGCAGTGATCGAGAAACTGCGAAAGTACGAGAACGAGACGCTCGACCGTCACATCGAGTTCTTCGAGATGGTGCGCAGCGAGGACGAGCGCGAGCTGGCGCGGCGCTTCGAGCGCGCGCACGTGGACACGCGCAGCGCGGCCGACATGTGCGAGCTGCTGCGCGCCAAGCTCAGCCACACCGCCGCCTACCCGCACCTGCTGTCCATGCTGCGCCACCTGCTGCTGCTGCCGCGTCAGTGCCCACCCCCTCCCCCCAACTTTGTTTGCGAATAAATCTTTTAATTCCCTTTGAGAATCATCTAGATACGTTCCACTATCACGTGTAGTGTTTCCCTAAAAATAAAATAAATTTTTGGTACTTTTTTTTTACTTATTAACTTTACTATTTAGGATTCTAATTTTAGACTACTTAAAACACAAAAATGCAATGATTCAATTTGCCAGAAAAATAGATTAAATAGTCGTCCACACGAAACTCGTATTTTGCAAAACCGCCAGAACGACTACCATTACAATTTATCTGTCTGAATGTAAACAACAACACAAATAAATCGTATTTTTTCTCTTCTTATTCTTTTCTTATTCTTCTTCCAGTGGAGTACAACCCTCACGCACAGCATTGGCTTCTGCTGGACCGCGTGGTGCAGCAGGTGGTGTTGCAGCAGCCGAGACCTGGAGACCGGGATTCTGATTCTGCTAAGGTATACATCACATATATACCTTTCCATAATAATATGTACACTTTAAATTGGAAAAAAAGTATTAAATAGTATCATCATGTTTCAATAGATCTGAGAACAAAAACAATGACTTAAAAGTGAGTTTGTGAAAATGTGGAATCTTTGGTGTGTTCAGTTCATCAATAAACAGCTATTTATTATAACTTATATTTTATTTGGCCATATTCTTTTAATATAGTTTGTATTCTAATTAGTAGTCATATTTGTTTATTTCAATTTAAAAGTATTTTCTAGCGAGAAATATTATAACATAATGCCTTATTTAACTTTACCAGATCAGGCACTGTACAGTGTCCAAGTCCAATAATAAGTTCAGGAATAATTTTCGCTTTTGTGCCCCCACAGGTTTTCGACCCCGACGTGGCTCCCTTAGAGATAAACGTTGGTGAAATAGTCCAACTGCTCGCGAAAGAGGAAGAGCTGGTGGCAGCCAGGAACAAAGCTGACAGTCTGGAGAAGGAAAACGTGGACCTGGCTACGGAATTGGCCAAGAAGGTGAGGGGAACTTGTTTCGGCAGGCTTTAGGGTTTGGGAAAGCTAAGCAGATGTGGTGGTATTGTGGGGACATGCATTATATGATGTTTTGAAGTGTTTTATAAGGAATTCTGGCTTCCAGAGCCAATTTTGGTCTGGGTGGGAATTTATTTTTAAATGTTATAGATTTATATCGTGCATGTTTCCTTCCAAAGTAACAGTTTAATGAAAGTTATGAAGAATTAAAATAGAATAATGCTTTTACATCAATTTTAATTAGTAACAATTTAAACGATGCATTGATAATAATTTGGACATACCATTAAAAACCATTAAACCATTCAGAATCGTTGGTATAATCAAATAATATCTCATTTACCATTCATATCTGTGTGTGAAGAGATGTTCCGTTTTAAAAGAAAAATATTTTTTTGTAATGTTACAATTCAGATGTATAACATACATATAATCTTATATCTTGGAAATATTGATTAAAACTTGGTTCAAATGAGGTTAATTAGTGATCAGCATCTGGGATGAGCATTATTGACCTTAGAAGTTCGTAAAAATATGAATTGAAATTATAGGTTTCATAGTTCCAGTAAAAGAATTGCGATGGCAAAAACTTTCGGATAAAAAGGATATCGGCAAAACAGGGAAGATTTTTAGAAGTTTGTTAGTTTGCCTATTTTTTGAGAATCGATTTCGCTGTTCAATTGTCACTCCATAGTTAGTTGTGTGATATATAATGGAAATCGTGCGATCTCTTCACTCACGTCCACCGTTAACCCCGCGCGTAACCAGGAGAAGCAGGTGGACCAGCAGAGCCAGGAGCGCGAGGAGCTGGAGGGCAACCTGCGGCGGCTGCAGGAGCGGCTCGAGCGCGAGACCGCCGCGCACATGGCGTGCGCCGAGCGGGCGCGCGCCGCCGCCTGCCGCGCGCACCAGCTGGAGCAGCAGGTGAGATGCCACGGGCGGTTGGAACGCGGCGTTTTCTTTTTGTTAGGTTCTGAACAGGTGCTGTTGTTTGACGCCGCCTGTCACGCGAACTAGCTGGAGCAGCTGGTGAGAAGAGCGATTGGCGGTTGGAATGCGGTATTTTCTAATTGATAGGTTCTGAACAGATGCTGTTACGCGACGCCGTCTGCCACGCGAAGGAGCTGGAGCAGCAGGTGAGCTGCCCGATCCCGGGTTAAACGATACGTTTTTTTACTCATGAGTTCTGAATAGATGCTGTTGCGCGCCACATGCCACGCCCATTAACTGGAGCAGCGTGAGCTTTGCTAAAAATATATTTAATTCATTGTTAATGGACCTTAATACGGTGGTTGTTAGCTTATAATGCTTTGGAAGTTTCGACCATAACTTTTCTAATGTTCAAGTTCATTTTATAGTTCACGTTTTATACAACTGATGTTTAGTTAATTTATAATTTTTGTATCAAGTAAATAATATATTGAAATTGCAATAATAACGAATAATCTATATGTTTTTAGTTGAATCAAGAAAGAACCGAACGAGCGAGATTCGAAAAACTAGTCAGCGAAGGGAGCATACCTGATGATGCAAAGGTAGCATTTTCATTAATTTTAAGTAAATGTTGTTCATTGTTCATTTCTTTAGTTTTTTCTTGTGGAATTACTTTAAAAATTTCATCAATATGAAATTCCCGACTCACTCGTTAGTTAAAGCCTTAAAATAATATAAATTACCAGATGTCCTATTTATGTATGCACTAAAATTATTTTTTAAATATTTCGACTATGTACATTTTACTAATTGTTGGGGTAATTTGCGTTGGTCTCGAGTATTTTGGGAAGGATATTTAACACTAAAATACAGTAGGTACATATAGAGTTGCGTGTGTATCCGTAATCCTCTATATTATGCAAATTGCTTGGCGGTCACTTTTTAACGTTTTAACGCGGCATCAGCGACCGATAGGAAGGCGTAACAATCAACACGCCAACACTCGCTCTCCTATATCATCGTTTTAAGAACCTGTGTCTTCCAATGCTGGCGCTATGTAAATGGAAAAGCATCGTAGGACCAATAGCACCTCCCCCCTCCCCCCAGGTGAGCAACCTGAAGAGCGCAGTGATAGAGACGTGCAGCGCGCCGCCCCCGCCGCCGCCGCCCGCGAGCGCCGCGCCGCCCCCGCCCGCCGCGCCGCTGCCCCCGCCCGCGCCCCTCGCGCCCTTCGCCCCCGCACCCCCGCGCCCCAAGAAGAACGTGCCCACCCCGGGCAACCCGCTCAAGAGCTTCAACTGGAGCAAGCTGCCCGACACCAAACTGCACGGCACCATATGGCAAGAGCTGGACGACACCAAGCTGTACGACGCGATCGATTTGCACGCGATCGATAAGATGTTCTGCGCGTATCAGAAGAATGGTGTGCAGGTGGGTTGCATTATTTGGGGGTATATGCATTAATCTTTATTAGGAAATGAAGTGGTGATTTATTTAGGTTTGCGTTGTTTTGGCCAGTTTTAACACCAGAAAGAGTAGGTATTGCTTGGAAATCTTTATTTTATTTGTCTGTTTGTAAAAAGAGTAATTAGAGGGGAATAGAAGGGGAAAATAAGAAAAAAAAATATTGTTAGATTATGAATAGATTCTGATTTTATATTTAAATGTACCATTGTTTAGTTCGAAGACAAGAAAATTTTTTTCCTAAACTTACAAAAAGAAAAAGTGTAAATAAAAAGGAAATTACGCCATTAGGCTTAAAATCAACCTCTTAATTATTTCCTTAAATATAATTTCAGAACGAAGGATCAGTGGAAGATCTAAGACAATTGGGATCCAAGCCGCGTACCAAGATTTTGTCAGTGATAGACGGACGCCGCGCTCAGAACTGCACCATATTGCTGTCCAAGCTGAAGATGAGCGACGAAGAGATCTGCAGGTGAGAAAGGATTTGATAGTATCAATAGTATATGGAAGTTTATTGCATTTTAGATGTAAATTATATATGGAATTTTGATATGGAAGTATTGGAACTTCGTAGAGCTTCCATTTTTTATAAGACAATTGGAACTTATTCGATTACTGAATTTTGTGTTAAATATAGACATAAAATAGTAGCGAAGGCAGAATATTTTCTATTAGTTGTTAATGTATTTGTATTTATCATATATACAACTAGCTTGCACTAGTTATTTATTGTTTAGTTATTGGCCCGGTTTCACTTGTGATACTAATTTTCTAATGGTGGAAGATCTTTTTAAATTAGTTCAAAAGTTTTTGTGTGAAAAAATTTACAAACATAAATACAAACTTTCCTTTTAATTGTATAAGTAAACATTATCATTTGGTTCTAAACGGGCAATTTTGCACTGACACTTCATAAAGCAGCACTAGAAAACTTAACTATTTTGTACTAAAAATAAAATGCATATTTCCAGAGCAATCCTGCGCATGGACAGTTCAGAACAGCTGCCGATAGACATGGTGGAACAGCTGCTCAAATTTACCCCGAGTGCTGAAGAGGCGGCTCTGCTGGAGGAGCATCAAGACGAGCTGGACAGCATGGCGAGGGCCGACCGGTTCTTGTATGAGATATCGAAGTGAGTGCTGATTTGAGAGGAGGAGACTTTTTTTAAGTTATATAATAGTTCGGGATGGCCAGCGTGATAAATTATGGCTTGAACCCTCATAGGAGAACAGTGTCCCTGCACTGTGTGCATATATGTATTATTTTCTTTAGTGATCACCGTCGCCATGAAAATAAATTTTTACATTTTTTCTATCTACGATGTACGATCTTAACTACTTTAGCGGAAATGTAATTTCATTTTGAATAATTGTTTACTAAAGCAATTCCTCAAAAGCTAAGAAATGATCTTGCAGAATCCCCCACTACCACCAGCGCGTGCGCACGCTGCTATTCAAGAAGAAGTTCTCGGCCGCCGTTGCCGAGGCAACCAGCCGCGCCTCCGTGGTCCTTCGAGCCGCGAGGGACATGACCCGCTCCAGGAGGTTGAAGACATTGCTGGAGATCGTGCTGGCGTTAGGGAATTATATGAATAGGTGAGGGAATCCATTATCATCACATATTTGCCCGAATTCTACTCGCATGGTATGCTACTAATTTAAAAAAAAAAATGTATTGGAAAGTCCGTTAAAAACTTTCTTATTTTACATATTTAAAATAATTACAATAATGCTACTAATTCATCTTCAATGACGTTATTCATCATCAGCCCATATATGTTCCCACTGCTGGGACACAGGCCTCCTATGAGGGTTCAGGCCATAATCCACCACGCTGGCCAAGTGCGGGTTGGCATGACGTTATTCATTGAAGATAAATTAGTAGCATTTTTTTGTAATTATTTTTACACAATTATTTTTAACTAGCTGCGCCCCGCGGTGTCACCCGCGTAACTCCGTATCACTTTGGAATATCGGGATAAAAAGTTACCTATATGTTATTCCAGTTTTCCAACTGTCTACGTATCAAATTTAATTGCAACTGGTTCAGTAGTTTTGCGTGAAAGAGCAACAAACGCACTCACATCCTTACGAAGTTTCGCATTTATAATATTAGTAGGATCATTTTTAACATTTGGGGACCAAATTTATTTTGTATTATAACTTGAAGTGGCAACTCCCTGCACAGGAACGCCCATTAACTTTTTTTGTAGAAAAGATTTATAAACTATGCTTTTAATAATATTGTAAATTATGTACTTACAGAGGGGCTCGTGGTAACGCGTCCGGTTTCCGCCTGTCGTCGCTGAGCAAGCTGGCCGACACTAAGTCCAGCGTGTCCAGGAATACCACGTTGCTGCACTATCTCGTCGAGATGCTGGAGACACAGGTATTTGTTAAATTTAATTTTTAGTTTTATAGTATTGAAATGCTTTATAAATGAGAAATTTTGAAAGAATAGAAAAAAATTGATCACGAGGCAGGATTCGAACCTGGGTTTCTTGCCTAACGTTGCTACGGTTAGGCAAGAAACGCAGGTTCGAATTCTGCCTCGTGATCAAATTTTTCTATTCTTTCAAAATTTCTCAGGTTTTGTTTTCGTGATTTGGTAACGAATTTAGTAAAAAAAAAAATAAACGGTAGTTGTGTTATAATGGTTTTGATTTTATATATGAAATTTTCTATATAAATAAGTATCTTCAATAATTTTTTTTTATCTTCAATAATTTCTGACCGTCTTCATAATACAGTGGATAACACGTCAACCGAGGCGTCCTGGGTTCGATTCCCGGTGGGCACTCACAAAAAAAAAAACGATGTCTCGGTCTGACAGAACATAGAAGGCTGATCACTTACTTGTCCATAAACAAAATCAATCAGAAATAAAATAAAACAGATAATGAATAAAATAAAACAGATGTATATCATCTGCCCCCATACCCCACTAGGGGACTTAGGGGACTTAGGGGGAATAAAGTCGTGCTCGATCAGTTATTGAAGCGAAAGCGTCGCTTAACCGTCGAGCGCTTTCTGTGAGTGGCAACACGTTAACAAGCCCGTAACACGAGCGCAGTCGAAGTACTCGTGCGTGTAACTAGGTAGGTGAGCTAAGGTTGTGAGTTGCGCAGTTCAAGGACGTGCTGCTGCTGGAGGAGGACGTGCCGCACGTGCGCAGCGCGGGCAAGGTGTGCGTGGAGCAGCTGGAGCGCGACGTGGGCGCGCTGCGCGGCGGGCTGCGCGAGGTGGCGCGCGAGCTGGACTACCACGCGTCGCTGCCCGCGCGCGCGCCCGCCGACGCCTTCGTGCCCGTCATGCGCGACTTCCACGCGCACGCCGTCTGCTCCTTCACGCAGCTCGAGGACCTGTTCCAGGTGCGTGCGAAGCTGCCCGTGCGTGCGACGCTGCCCGTGCTCTCCTATAGCTGACGAACAGACGTGGCTTGAAAACGACAAAAATATCTTTAAAATTTCATGAGTACTGGGAATTGGGATTAATTTCAACATACATCATCATATATTATGTTGCCACTGCTGGGACACAGGCCTCCTATGAGAGGTCCAAGTTATAATCCACCACGCTGGCCAAATGCGGGTTAACAGATGTCACATATTGTTGAACCTTTAATTCTCGGGCATACCGGTTTTCTCAAGATGTTCTTTGTGTCCTTCACCGATTCCAGCAGTGGTAATATTATCCACACGCTCAGATAACGCGTCCGATCTTGAACCCCCAACCAATCGACATTTTGAGTTAAATGTGACATCCAGGGAATAAGCACGTGAATTGATAACTATAAATGTCAATTTTTTGCTATTTATTTTCATTATATTATGTTTATTGTGGTGGACTATGCCCTAAACCCTCATAGAAGGCCTGTGCCCCAGCAGTGGGAACATGTATGGGCTAATGATGCTTATCGTACAAAAACATTTGTTTCACATGATATTTGACTCGTAAGTAAAGACGATCTGACATAAGTGACGCTCGCACAGGATATGAAGAGCAGGCTGGAGGCGTGCGCGCACGCGTTCGGCGAGGAGGCGTCGGCGTCGCCCGAGCAGCTGTTCGGCGCGCTCGACTCCTTCCTCGCGCAGCTCGCCGACGCGCGCGCCGAGTGCGACGCCGCCCGCCGCCGCCGCGACGAGGAGGAG